>NW_027493393.1:0-64316 GCF_021521415.1 Bidens hawaiensis | reverse complement strand
TTTCTGTGGGCCAACAATCCATTACGTCATATGATGTGGATACTCACAATCAAAACAAGAAAGATTTTTTTCAATAAAATTGTTATATTTGAACTATTAAAAAAATATAGACATAAGTAACAATTATGTTCAACCATACAATTCTTTTATGTATTTATCTACTTTTAGAATTATATGAACTTATTATCTCACTAATTTAGGTTCACGTGTTTTTTTCATACAAATTGAACCCTTTTTTTTTCAGTTTATTTTAATCACATAAGTTTTAAATGATTTATTACCTTTTAAACAAATAATTATAATTTTTAGCTCTTCGTCTCTTGAAATCTTAAAAATCCAAATATAAGCCAAATAAAAATATATTCAATAAAAACATGGCTCAAAAGTACTACGAAGTGTAAGAAATATTTATGTAACTATGTATAATTTAGACCACATCAATATATATATATATATATGTTTAAGTTCAAGAGAGAAATGATATTATTGCACGAAATGTAAGAAATGAATATGAGCTTATGGGCCACTAGTTTTGTTTTAAGTTTTAAATGTTTAAAATAAATAAAAAAGATATAATATAACAATAAATGCAATTTCTCTCTCCAATTAATACAACTAATATAATCATAATAATTAAAAGGATACAAAAACACTACTTTAGTTTTATTTTTTATTTACACATTCTTCATTTTATTCAACACATATACAATTTATTCATATAATACTATTTCTTTATATTAAAAAATAATTTTCACTCAATATATTAGCATATATCAATGTATTTTTTAACACTAAATATCAAAACATAATATATATATTTTTTTCAATTAGTATGCCTATAAAAATTATTGTTATAAATAATAATAATAATAAAATATCATATAAATGTGTCAATTAATTGTAAACAATAAATATACAACCTACACAAAGTTATATAACCTATACTTGTTTGAGCAATATAAAAACGTACAACATACAAAAAGCATATAACTTACATATGTAATTCGACATCAACAATATATAAACTATACAAAGATACACATACCCTACACATGCATAGGTCATATGTTTTGTAAGGCCCCGAACCCGGTAGCCTTACTTTAGCGTCGGATTTACTCATAAACACAGTTCTTACAAATCAGAGTTCATTAAACTTCGCGGAATATAAAAGCTTTCATTAAACATTTCATAACAAAACACGTCTTGTCTTAAAACATCCTGTTGTCTTTCAAAATAAACGAAACATTAAACTTAAAAGTCTTGAGTCTTCTGATGCCAGCCTCTTATTCTGTGCCACGTGTCTCCTCAAGCGAGCTGCCTCTTCCTACTCACCTGCGTGCATACTAAAAGTCAGCTACGCTGAGTGAGTTCTAGTTAATCAGGCAACATACAATTTATTCCCATATATTTCTTCCCGTATCCGAAGACACATATTACTACCTTAACCTGCGTATAAATATCCATAGGAGGATCGTCACGTAATATCTATTAAAAGAACCATTACCATTACCATACTATATATAATTTCCATAGGAGGAACACTCTGTATACTTTCCATAGAAGGAACACTTTACTATCCATAGAAGGAACATTATACTTTCCATAAAAGGAACACTATACTTTCCATAGAAGGAACACTATACTTTCCATAGAAGGAACACTATACTTTCCATAAAAGGAACACTATCTATAAGTTATTATTTAATATCCATGTAAGGAGCTAATCACTTCCCTTGACGATACGTGCAATATCCGAAGATCGTTCACGTACCGACAAGCTTTCCTTCATAATGTTCATACATCATCCTTACATTACATACCATATTAATATCTTTATTTATAGCCTAACGGTACGTGCAATATCGAAGATCGTTCACGTAACGTCAAACAATCATCATACATAAATCATACAAGGCATACACTTACCACTTAAGGTAAGTGTATTAACTATCACATCGAGTATGCACACAGCCCCGAAAACATAACAAGGAATGGGGCTAGAAACTCACCTGAACTCTGCTTCTTCCTCTGGTAGCTGTAAATCCCTTATTTAACTGAGCTCGGCTGACTGTACATGTTACACGTATCAATACTCGCCTGATCTAATCTGGTGGCCTAGTATTAGCTTACTTTAACTTATTGCTTTTAATTTATTTTCTAATCGAACTTGGCTTTAGGCGAAGTTAAACCTCAGACGAACTTGGCTTTAGACGAAGTTAAACCTTAGGCGAACTTAGCTTTACAGCGAAGTTGTCATCAGGCGAACTTGGCTTCAGGCGAAGTTGTCATCAGGCGAACTTGGCCTCAGGCGAAGTTACCAGTTAGGCGAACTTAACTTTACAGCGAAGTTGCCATCAGGCGAACTTAGCTTGCAGGCGAAGTTCATCAGGCGAACTTAGCTTGCAGGCGAAGTTCATCGCTTTGAAGGCGAAGTTTCCCAGATGCAGGCGAAGTTGCTCAGACAGCCGCTGTTCGGTTTCTTTCCAGCATTTTGAGCGATTTTTAACACCCTTTCTATGGTTCAATATCACCCACTACGCTTCCCGACCATTTTCGGTCGCTTATACACTAAAAAAGCTTGGATCTTTAAACTTCAAAGATCAAGAATCATACCTTTTTGAGCTTGTTTGGATCTCGTTTAACTTGTTAACACAACTAATCGCTCTCTCTCTCTCTCTGATCTGCCCGTTCCTCTCCTCGGATCTGCCCGTTCCGGCCGCCGGCGAAGTTGTGGTGTATGTGTGTGTTTTTGGAGTGTGTTTGGATATTGATATAAATGAAGATATTTTGGGGTGCTAGGGTATTTATATCCCTGAATCTCATGACCTAAGGCCCATTCTCATTTAACCCATCTCTATTAATCCAAGTCCATAACCCACATCCATTACCCAACACTAGCCCGACCCATACCAACTCCTATTCTATTATTTATCTCCTGATAACCCGAGTAAACTTTCCATCTATTATTAAGTAATAATTAATATTATTTTGGAAATTTCGGGATGTTACATGTTTTTCGTATGTAAGCTATATGTTTTCTTATTCTTAGAACAAGTGTAGGTTATATGTTTTTGTGTAGGTTGTACATTGTTTATTGACATTTAATGCAAACATGTGTAAGATAGTTTTTTGTATTATTCATCACAATGTAACTGCGTGTTGATGGATATTGATATGTTGAGTTTGACGAAATTGGTTTTGAAAAGAAATTAATGTATGAATAAATTGTATTTGTGTAAGATAAAATTTTCGTGTGTAGGTTATATGTTTTTGTGTGTAGGTTATATGTTTTCGTGTGTATGTGTGTATTTTTGATGTTGAATTTTGTGTGTAGGTTAAATGTTTTTTCGTGTGTAAGTTATATGTTGTCTTATTCTTAGAACAAATGTAGATTATACGTTTTTGTGTAGGTTGTATGTTTTTTGTTGATATCTAATGTAAACACATGTAAAATAGTTTTTTGGTATTATTCATCATAATGTAAGTATGTGTTGATGGATATTAATATATTGAGTTGGAAGAAATTAGTTTTGTATAGAAAGAAATTTTAATATATGAATAAATTATACTTGTGTAGGATAAAAATTCAAGAAACAAAAATAAGTTATAAAAATAAATGAGTTCTTAATATTTTCTAATTATAATAATTTAATTAGTTATATTAATTAAATAGATAAGTAGTATGGTTTATTAATTATATTAATTGAAGAAAGAGAATAATTAATATTTTCTTTATTTAGCTTTAAGAATTTAAAAAATTAAAACAAAACTAGTGGTCCATATTCATTTCTTACATTTCTTGCAATAATATCATTTCTCTCTTGAACCATCCTCATATATATATATATATATATATATATATATATATATATATATATAAGGGTAGGATCTAGAGAGAACTCATTTTAAAAAGAGAACTAAAGAACTAGTAAAGAATTATTTTTAACTATTTTTAAAAAATTATTTTATGATTTTTTTTCTTTCCTTCTTCTAATAAGATGATATTGTTCATAAAAAACCGTCGATGTAATGCGTATGTGCATTAATGTGTATTGTATATATAAAATAGTGTTTTATTGCATACAATACAACATAAATACATTATCCAATACACATTATTGAATATATGCAAATACGACACTAATAATTGTATACAAAAACACTTATTGCATATCTAAACTCTCTAATAAAAGCCTACAAGGCTTGCCACTTGTCACTCTCATATTAATCCTCACAATTAAAACCAACTAAATCTACAAAAATCCTTGAGTATATGTTATAATTTGTTAATTAATAACATTAAATAGTAAATACTAATTTGAAGGATGGAAATAAATGAATAAATATCAAAATTGTTTTAAACATTACTATATAGCGTCTGTCTCTTAATATGCATGATAAGTTTATTTTTTTGTGTTTCGCTTAATTATTAAACATATTTTTTCATTAATTGTCCGTGTAATACACGGGTCTCAAACCAGTATGTAATACAACACTAATTTACATATGCACTATATCGATTCTTTTTAATTTTTTTTATATAATATAACACTATTGCAAATATACAATACAAACAACTATATATATGCTATTCAATACTATTTCAAATATCAAAATGCACACTATTGCACATATGCATTATAAAAAAGTCGATGTATTGCATATATGCATTACAACGTTAATTTTATTTATTTTTATTTTTATATTTTGTTGTGGTGAAGAATAACAACATATAAGAAGGATGAAAGAAAAAATAATTTTAAAAATATTTTTAATTAAATTAAAAATACTTCATTATTAGTTCTCTCTATAAAATGGAGTTCTCTCATGATCCTCTCTATATATATATAAAGGATAGAACACGAAAATTGATTATCGTACATTACGTACGCGACACCCACATCCCTAGATTTCAAAAAACACGTGGTGGCAAATTTGTAAATTATTTCAAAATCGTTTCCATCTTAATTAACCATTGCATCGATTCAACCATCATCATCGGCGTCATTTGCAGACACACACTTCAATTGAATTTGATATGAAATACGCCATTTGCAGAATCCCGGTTGAAGACGTTCCATATTTTTGTTCATATGATCGAATCGATGATCAAATTGAAGGTCGATTGATAATTATTTGATGATTACGAGATTATATGAAGTGATTTCAGTGTTCAATTTCATGTTACAGGTGTTTAATTTTTTTGTTAGTTTTAAAATTTCTGAACACCAAGAACTTCTTAGAACTTCTAAACTTTATCAGAACTTCTAAACTTTTTTTAATACCCATAACTTCTTAGCACTTCTAAATTTTATCAAAACCTCTAAACCTTTTTGAACACCCAGAACTTCTAAACTTTATCAGAACTTCTAACTTTTTTGAACAACCAGAACTTCTAAATTTTATCAGAACTTCTAAACTTTTTTAAACATCCTGAACTTCTTAGAACGTATTAGAATGTTTAAAGATGATCATTTTTTATTACACACACACACACACATATATATATATATATATTTCAAAACTACATTTACAACAGTAAATCATCAATTGTCAATGGTCACGTAGACCCAATTTTTATTTTTATTTTTAAATATATATATATATATATATATATATATATTCTATTCATGAACTTTAATAGAGTTATCATATGGCACGTGAATTCTAGTAATTTTTTCTTTAAACAATTTACGTTACTGATTTCTACACGGTTCGTAACCCATCCCCCCCTTTTTTTTCAATTTCCTTTGTTAATTTTTCATTTTTTTTTCTCTGATTATTTAGGTTTATTTTATTAGTCTAATGATTACGACCTAATTCCCGTGTTTCTTCGCATAACATGGGTTTATCACTAGTTCACTACAAAAATACATTTATGCAATTCCTTCAATTCATCCTCAACTCAACTCGTAGTTTGTTGTCACACGGTCATATTTTAAAGATAGATCTCCAACAAAACAAATACTAATGCCTTCACCATCTTATCAACTATGTAATTACTATAATCATCTAACGTGGCTACTTTGCTATGTGCATATCAGTCTTATGTAATATATTTAAACATTGATGGTAGATTATGGGGGTGTTTGGGATTGCTTATTTTCATCAACTTATAACTTATGAACTTTTTAAAAAGTAATAAGGTGTTTGGGATTGCTTTATTGTGAGATAAAAAGTTTCATAAGTTACACTTTTGTAAATTATTAACTTAATAAAAAGTTATAATGAGGTAAAATAAAGAAATTTAAACACCCCCTATGTAAATAAGAATACAATACTTGTAGAGCTTCTAGGTGGTCCTCACTTGTAAGTTGTGACCTCAAGTTGCTTGTGCGCTATGTGACATTGGAATAAATACTTTTAAATAGAGGGATGCCGACGACCCGTCTTATACTTTTTAGTTTTTTTATATATATATTTTTTTAACAGTCATTTGGATCACTTACAGACACTGACCCACCTGATCATTTTCATTCCACTCTCGACAGAAAACCCACCATCAATGAGAAAACCCTCTATCCAACCTGGAACCTCTATTTTTTTTATCACACGTGAGACTTGAACCTAATAGATCAACTATAAATATATAAATCTTTTTTTTATAAATAAGAAAGTTAAAAGTATATGATCTTGTATATGTTTTTATATTAATCTCAAATTATAGTCAAGAACAAAAGCATAAAACATAAAACAAATACTTTTTATACACGCTATTATAATGAGTTAGACATATCATCATATACCATTACGTAAAAACTTATTACATTAGTGAGTCAAACCTTAGAGGTTTTGCTGCTCACTACAAACACATGTAAAAAAACTTCATATATATGACAATACTAGGTTAGTTACCCGTGTAGCACACGTGTTAGAATAAGTATTTTTTTTCAAATAATAACATAATGTGAAATATAAAAAGAAGGTATCACATATATAAAGATATATTATACGGTAAAAAAATTACATATTACGTAATTTGGAAATAAAAAGTTGTTAGAATATTCATAAATCATAAATTATTTCTTTGTTATTTTCTATATCAAAACTTAGGTGTAAATGACTACTTTTTTAAACCAACTCGTGGACCAAAACTCATTTTAATCTTAAATTGTTTTGACATGAACAATGTTTGATACTTTAATCAGTTAAGAAACCCACTCGTTTCGTATTGGTTACTTATAAAAATCTAATATTAATAACTAATGCAATATATTTTATATTAAACAAATTAACATATTATGATGGTATTATTTTTTTTAAGTTAGGATGGAATTATTAAAAATTGAAAGGAAAATTGGTTTTAAATACTTTCAACTATGTTTTATTGGCAAATAACAGGTCTAACTTTGCATTTGGCTGGTGGCGGTCCCAACTAAATATGTATTTGTTTTCAAAAGTCCGCGACTAACGGATGGTTAACTCCGTTAATATGATGCTTATGTGGCAAATTTGCTTATGTGGCGGCTTACATGGCAACAAGGCACAATAATAATAATAATAATAATAATAATAATAATAATAATAATAATAATGTTTTCTCTCATGCGAGCAACAACACTTCCGGCAGCCACCCACCTCAGCCTACCATCGTTGCGGCCGCTACCCACCTCTACCACAGTCACCATCATTGTTGACCACCACCCACCTCCACCACAACTCACCATCTCTTGCAGCACAACAACTCCCCCCCCCATCACCCATTTTTCTCTGTCCAATATCGCTGCCGCCATCACTTCCTTCTCTGGCGAGACTCCACCACCTTCTCCGACAAGCCCTAATCTCTATCCCGACCCAGTGGTGATGGTTAGAACCTTTCAAACCCTAATGCTAACTTTTACTTAGCCATTCCATTGAACCCACATATAGCTCAACAAAATATGTGCGTCATGTATCTATGGCTAACAAATTTATATTCAATTTCAATTCAACTCATTACCATCGTGTCACCGTTCTTCCCGTGGTTTCAATTTCAAGTTCGAGAGACAATCGCTGATAGAATTAGTTTATGAGATGAATCGAACATCAGATATGGATTTTGATCTGAAACTTGATTCCCGGCGTGTTTAGGATTGATCGGAAGCAGATGGCTCGTTTTAGGGCAATTGTTGTGTGCTTGATTTTGGGAAGATGATTTTGGGGCGATTGTTGCAGGTTTGAGAACACAATGGTGGTGGTAACTGTGCTTTACGGGAGGGAGAGGGAGAGAGAGAGTAATAAAAAATGATATTTTGCCACATAAGCTGCCATACAAGCAAATTTTGACAACTAAACGTGCCACATAAGCATCATATTAACGGAGTTAACCATCCGTTAGTCGCGGACCGTTGAAAACAAATACATATTTAGTTGGGACCCGCCACCAGACAAGTGCAAAGTTGGGCCTGTTATTTGTCAATAGAGCATAGTTGGGAGTATTTAAAACTAATTTTTTCAAATTGAAAATGAAATATTAAAAAGAGAAATGTATTTAATATGAGAGAGAGAGTAGGGAGAATTTTTCAAGGATGAATATAATGATGACATGTGGCATTTTAGAAAACTTTATTTATCTTACTAATCTATTAAATCAATATAATTTCTCCAACATGTCCTTCTACTAGGTTGTCCACCTAGGCCTCCAACTCACCATATATTCATTCTAAGAGTGTCTATTATTTTTGCCACGTGTCATATTAACCACAAACCCAAAAAAACGTATTTAAACCTTAAGATTTTTTCACCATAATCATTTTAATCTCTCTCTTCCTCTCTCTCTCTCGGTTTACTAACTCCACCATCCACCATCTTCTATATTCCGGTAATGTAGATCGAGATTAATCGTTTTTCCGGTAATGTTATATATTATACTCTAATGGCCAACAATGTTATATGATTTTTCGACAAAGTTATGTCTTTTTCCGGCAACATCATATTTTATTCCGGTTATTGTATATCTAACTTTTTTATCCTTATTTTCATTATTAACTGATTTTTTTAAAAGCAGTTTAGGTTCTAAATCAAAAACGGCGATGAAGCTAATATTTCTACGTATTTACGTTTTTCCAGTAAGTTTTTCCGTTCATGTGTTATACCTATAACAATGGTTGTTTTTTTATTTATTTGAAGTTTTATATTTTTGTCCACCTAGGCCTCCAACTCACCATATTTTCATTCTAAGAGTGTCTATTATTTTGCCACGTGTCATATTAACCACGAACCCAAAAAAACGTATTTAAACCTTAAGATTTTTCCACCATAATCATTTTAATCTCTCTCTCTCTCTCTCTCTCTCTCTCTCTCTCTCTCTTCCTCTCTCTCTCTCGGTTTACTAACTCCACCATCCACCATCTTCTATATTCCGGTAATGTAGATCGAGATTAATCGTTTTCCGGTAATGTTATATATTATACTCTAATGGCCAACAATGTTATATGATTTTTCGACAAAGTTATGTCTTTTTCAGGCAACATCATATTTTATTCCGGTTATTGTAGATCTAACTTTTTTATCCTTATTTTCATTCTTAACTGATTTTTTTAAAATCAGTTTAGGTTCTAAATCAAAAACGGCGATGAAGCTAATATTTCTACGTATTTACGTTTTTCCAGTAAGTTTTTCCGTTCATGTGTTATACCTATAACAATGGTTGTTTTTTTATTTATTTGAAGTTTTATATTTTTCCTGTTTTTTTCTTTACGTGTTGTTCTTCTAGGTTCTAAATAAAAATCATTTTAATCATTTTAATCTCTCTCTCTCTCTCTCTCTCTATCTTCCTCTCTCTCTCTCGGTTTACTAACTCCACTATCCACCATCTTCTATATTCCGGTAATGTAGATCGAGATTAATCGTTTTCCCGGTAATGTTATATATTATACTCTAATGGCAACAATGTTATATATTTTTCGACAAAGTTATGTCTTTTTCCGGCAACATCATATTTTATTCCGGTTATTGTAGATCTAACTTTTTTATCCTTATTTTCATTCTTAACTGATTTTTTTAAAATCAGTTTAGGTTCTAAATCAGAAACGGCGATGAAGCTAATATTTCTACGTATTTACGTTTTTCGTGTAAGTTTTTCCGTTCATGTGTTTATACCTATAACAATGGTTGTTTTTTTATTATTTGAAGTTTTATATTTTTCCTGTTTTTTTCTTTTACGTGTTGTTCTTCTAGGTTCTAAATAAAAATCAGTTTCATCCATGGACATTATCATTATTCTTTTTCCGGTAAGGCCAATTTAAATCTTCCGATAATTATAATATTATAATTCAAATTTTCCATAATATCAATGTTATAACAAACTTAATTATTTCAGGTTATTGTCCCGATTGATGTACGAAATATTTCATTTTACCTTCTATATAAAAATCGGATATACCATCGTCATTATCACTATTTCGTTTTTCCGGTAAAACCATTCAAATTTTCCAGTTATAAAATTATAATTAAAATCTTTCATAATTGACTATTAATATTTGACTTTATCATTTCAGGTTATTGTTCAGACTCATATAAGCTAATTGCATGGATTGAACATTAGTTAATAAGATGTACTTTTTAATATTGATGTATATTTTTTTAATATTCATGTATATTTCTTATTTATAAGATTATAATATACATTAAATTACCTATATTAATATGATCATTATTCTATTGTTTTGTCAACTTCCAATTAAGTGACAAATATTTCGTTTAATTTAAAATCTTATTATAATTTCAAATCTTATATTAGTTTACATTTTTAGATTTATACACATTGAAGAATCTCATTAATACAATTTATGAAGTTTGACATTTCTTATTTTTTTTTAAACCGAATGAACAACCCTTTTTTATGTTTTAATTTTTTTTTTTCATTTTTATAAACTCATTCCTTAATTTGTGGTTTGACTGAAATAATAACCTAATTATCCCATTATTACAATTTATTTTTTGACTTTCCTTATTTGTTAAAAAAACCGAATGAATAAGTTATAACTTAAATAAATTTCCGACCGATTTAAGTATTTGACAATTCATATTAAATCGTTTTTGACCATTCATATTAAATCCTTTTTGACCACTCATATTAGTTTACATTTTAGATTTATACACATTTAAGAATCCAATTATGGCACTTTATAAAGTTTGACATTCCTTATTTAAAAAAAACCCGAATGAACAACCATTTTTTATGTTTTTATTTTTTCCATTTTTATAAACTCATTCCTTAATTTGTGGTTTAAACGAAATAATAACCTAATTATCCCATTATTACAATTTATATCTTTTGACTTTCTTTATTTGTTAAAAAACCGAATGAATAAATTATAACTTAAATAAATTTCCGAGTCTTACTTGCAAACAAGAATTTAAGTATCCAATTAATACAATTTATTGAGTTTGACTATTCTTATTTGTTTAAATAACTAAAAAGGATAGTTAAACTCAATAAATTGTATTAATGGTTTTAATATAATTTAATTAACATATTTAAACTCCTTTTAAATTCGGAATTTGACCAATTCTTCAAAAATTTTAAAGGTTTTAATACTCTCCATAATTTTAAACTCATTTCAAAATCTTTCCATAATTTTTTGAAGTTTTCAAATTAATTAACCGATTCGATTTTCATTTTTGTAATTATTATTAAATTAATTAGTCATATTTTTTTTAGCTTTAATTATTTTCAAAGTCAACATAATTTTTTTTAATCTTTCCAAAGTTATTTGAGAATTCATTTATTGTAAAACGTTTTTAGGTTTTGCGAATTTAACAAAATATTAATGTCAGTGATTTAAAAAGTTTGTTGCAAGATTGGTCAAAAATAAAAAACAATTTCATAATTTTTTGAAGTTGACTAATTCAATTTTTATATTTTGTAACTATTTTGAAAATATTTCAAAACGAGTTGTTTTGAAATAGTATCAAATTTGTTAGTTATAAAATGACGGTTAAAAAAAGGTTTTTATTGATATATCCTTTTTGGTTTAATGGTTTATGTTAGAAAGATGTTTTATGTTGCCATTTTACTTTGTTTGTTGTGTTATATGTTATTTTGTTTTAATAAAAACAACAATTTAATAAATATAACTTTATTAATGTTCAAATGTTAGTCATTATTTTTTTATGTTATTATGATATATTTAATTTGGATGTTATAGTTTTATTATATTTACAGGTGGTGAAGCAAAATGAGTTTTTTTTTTATAGAATGTTTGAAGAAGTTGATGGTGATTTAATATGAAAGAACATGTTTAAGTCTTTTGTTACAATAAGTTAATGTATATCGAACAATCAAAAAACTTTAATATCTAGACAATGTAAACGGTTAACGTTTTGGTCCGAAAGTTTGAAGAAGTTTTGTGTTGCTTGAATTTGTTGTTTAAATTTATTATGTTTGTTGACATGTTTTTTTACCCGTGTGTAACACGGGCTATACCCTAGTTAAATAGTATAGATAAACCTGATGCATAGCGTATACATCAAAACCCATAATCCGATTAACCTCTACATCATTTCGTTGAAATGGTGTAAATACTTTGACACACAATTATAATAAGCAATTCATCAAACCATGCTAAAATGTCATCATGACTAAATATACACCTCATACTTTTATACGTTTTAACTTCTAAGCTACCACGTATCATTATGTCATTGCAACACTTTATACCCAATACTTTATCAAGTTGACGCATCTGAATGACAAAATATATACCTCATATACTTTCTAAAGTAGATTCTATTCTACATTAACTGTTGAACAACCTCTATGTGAGGATCTTGCGAGAACACTTAGATATAAGAATAACATACACACCTATGGTTGTGCCCACAGACAACCATGATTTATTTTTATTAAATCACCATTCCAAAAAAAAATATCATATTACAATGGATGGTTGATGAGTTACCATTTACCAAGACCAATTGTTTCTATCACATAAAGATAAATCAACCAAACAATATATCTGATGGTGGCAATTATTTTAATATATTTTCATTTATGACTTTATTTTATTCGTGTTTCTATTTGTTCTTATCATATATGGTAAAAGTAATGGGAAATGACATGAATATAAAGGAAAATAATAGGAGAAAGTGGAATATACTGCCTGATCACCAGAAGATTCCAAAAATTCTGCACCACAAAATAGTTATTATTGCACCCAAAAGATACGTTATTGACCTTCAAGAGTTCAAGTTATTATATATTGTTAGATAGGTAAACGGATATTTTATTTAACAAATTTTTTTATTATGAATTAATTGCATAAATAGTCCATATAGTTTGATCATTATAACGTTTTCAAGTCTACATTTAAAAGTTACGGTTTCTTAAGGTTTCGTTTGATCATAAAACGTGTGTGTTAAATATGCATAAGATGACTTTTTATCCATTTAGATATTACATAATTTACTCAGAACAACCAAATAAAATTAAAACCAAAATTGTCCCCCAATCATACGTGTATGGCCCAACAACCACATCAACTCACTCGTCATTTGTGTGTAGTTCGACGACCATCTTCTCCCCACTAAGATTTACTGATGATTTAATCCATATTTAGTCTCCCCTCTCGCATTTTCTATTTTTCCATCTCAACACAATAGGAATTAAATTGATATTCATAAGATTCGCTGTCGCATAGGAAACCCTTTAAATCTTGTTAATCTTTTATTTATTTTCTTAGCGATTTTTAGGGTTCCAGTAAGTGTTAAGAATTTTCTTGAGAGTTAGAAGTAGAGTCGAGAAAGAGAAACAAACATAGGTAAAAGACAATTGAAATCTTTGGTTACCAATCATTCAGGAAAATTTGGAAAGAGTATAAAGAAAATGGTTGGCGATGGCGGCTAAGGCGGTGCTAGATGATGGGAGACTTCTAGTGGTGGTGAATGATGGAGAGATTCGTGGGAGAGAGAGAGATGATTAATATTTAGTAGTTTATATAAATAAATTAAAAGTGTAAGATCAACAACAATAACAACCATGTCTAGTTATATCTTACAATAGCAAAGCTAATTGGAGAGTTTGTGTATGATGAGATGTAGACAAATCATACATATCCAACATAATAGAGAGACTGCTTTCAGTAAGATAACCAACTTTAAAGTCACATATGAACATTAAAGGTATATTAAAAACTTTAGAGTTCTTCACATGGAGTCCATAAACTATAAAACAAAACGAAATAGAAAAAAATATAGTACTAGTAAGTGCTAATACATATAAAATATTACAGAGACACGAGAGCAAAATGATGGTAACGCGCAAAGTCCATTAATAGTTAATGTAAAGTTAACACCTTAAAACAAAGCTAAAACAAATATGCACTCATTCCCTCAAAGTCTTTAGGCTTATATAAACCAAATAAAAATCCTAATTTTCATAAACCAAATGCATTGAGCAAATTTAAATGTTTGGTTTTCAAATCTTGTACAAACAAAATCCCTATGACTACAAAATCTCCATTGACATGATTTTATTAGTTAGCATGGTACTAATTGCCTTTCATTTATTTTCCAGACTTCAAGTAACATGTTCTCAAATGGATTTTATATCCTCAAAAGCAAATATAAGGTTAGTTCAAATCCTGTACATACAAAATCCCTATGACTCATTGCATATGACATGATTTCCTTGGTTAGCATGGTATTAATTGTCTTCCATTTATTTCCCAAACTTCCGGTAACATGTTCTCAGACATATTTTAAATCCTCAAAAGCGGGCCCAGCTTTGAGAAGGCAGAAAATTTTTTGAGCCGAAGGCGAAAATGTTTTCGGGCCTCAAGTAAAATCAGTATTTTGTTAGCTTTAAACAATTAAATTTTAAATAACCATACTTGGTTATAATTTGAGTTGTGTAAAAAAGTTTTATATAAAAATAAGCTTAAACATGTTTCAAATGGAACTAGAACCCACAACCTTTTGGTTGAGAGTAACACTTCTTTGCCACTAAGCCAAACTAGTTGTTATGTAATTGAGTTTAAACATTAAATATACATCTTTTTATTCATAAACATACATATAATATTTTTTTAAAATTTCGAGCCTAACAGGGTGTCGGGCCGGGGGCCGTTGACCACCCCACCCTCCCTCAAGGCCGGCCCTGCTCAAAAGCAAATGTAAAGTTAATTTAGAATACGATAAGAGTCAAAAGGACTAAAAACACACAACTCGTAAACTTAAGGAGTTTGAGCAACTCACCAAAAACTGTTATTCTCACATACTAAAAGCCCTCAACTGCCATATCCATCCTTCTTTCCTTCCCCCAGAAATTCTATAAACCGTTCAAAAACCACCTCAGCATGGCTCCCCCACATGTTTGTTTCTTAGCATCCAGAACACAACACACATGTAAATCAAAGTCAAACTTAGCTTAGTCCAATTTCGTGTATCAATCATCTAGATCACTTCCCACTTCAAACCTTATATACAGATTCTGTTCTTGTTGTTGTTTTGTTAAAGTTCAAAGGTTTAATGCATGCTGTAAGTAGCACTGCTTCAAATAAACGTAATCGGAGAAAAACCAAAGTGAACCATCCGATCATGGGTCCAAAGGTTGTGACTGGAGATCATGGATACATACTTGAAGATGTTCCTCATTTGACTGATTACATACCTCATCTTCAAGTATCTTCTTCTACCCCTTTAATTTAATTTAATTATTTTTTGAATTTTAATTCATTAATTGTATCGACAAATTAATAATACAAATTAGTTTGTTTGAGTGATTGGAGTACCCTCTGGAACTTTTGTTTCTTACTCTGTCTTTTTTAATATTATTATTTTATTTCATCTTTGTTGTTGATTATCTAATCTTCCTCTGTATGGTAAAGGGTGGTCATTATTTTATATTGTTATATGCTTTTTATTAATTTATTCTGGATGGCTGATTCTACTTAACTTTATAGATGATCATAATTATACTTCTTAATTATGAATAATAATAATAATAATAATTTTAACAACGAAAAGTTTTTTGTTTTTTTTTAACTCATAGATCAGATTCTAGTCACTCAGTTGTCAGTAGTGCTTAAACATGTATGATTCTTTGCAGACTTATCCTAATCCACTGCAAGATAATCCTGCATACGCCGTTGTTAAGTAAGATCATAATCAAACCATAGTAGTTTTTAATAATCTAAGTAATTTTAATCATAGTACTTACAATTTCAAAACATTTTGTGTTTTAACAGGCAGTATTTTGTTGACATGGATGACACTGTTGCTCAGCAGGTTAGCTTTTTTCTATAGTCAATAACGTTATAAATGCCTAACGATTTGTTTTAGGCGTGATTTCCAATCCTAATAATATGTTTCCATTAATGTAGATTGTTGTTCATGCTGATCGTCCTAGAGGCACACATTTTAGACGTGCAGGGCCCCGTCAAAAGGTAAAAAGATTTCACATTCATCAGCTAGTTATAAAACTATAAGTCATCTCTAATATATATATTAAATGATGCTTTTAATTTATTTTTATTAGGTGTACTTTAAGTCAGACGATGTTCATGCTTGTATTGTGACATGTGGGGGCCTATGCCCCGGCCTCAACACTGTGATTAGAGAAATAGTTGGTAGTTTACATGATATGTATGGTGTTACAAGGATCGAAGGGATTGAAGTAAGTTAAACTTAAAATATCATTCTGATTCGTTTGTTTTATACTAGAATTAACTTATCGGGCGTGCAGGGTGGATACAGAGGTTTCTACTCGCGAAATACAATCCCATTAACAACTAAAGCGGTAAACGGTATTCATAAACGAGGTGGCACCATAATCGGGACATCACGTGGTGGCTATGATAATAAAAAAATAGTAAATAGTATTCAAGATCGTGGCATCAATCAGGTAATTTGTAATTTGATACTTCATTTTTCATGACATGTGTGTAATATTTATGGCTTCTTTTAAATAAATATTATTAGGTATATACAATAGGAGGAGACGGAACACAAAAGGGGGCGTCTGCGATCTATGAGGTGTGTTTTTTGAATAATTATAATCTTTATAACAAAACTATATAATGAAGAACTATAAACAAATAAAATTTTGTGTCATGCAGGAAGTTAGAAGGCGCGGTCTTCAAGTTGCGGTTGTCGGGATTCCAAAAACTATTGATAATGACATTCCGGTATGTGGTTAATGATTGTTTATTAAGATTAACATTGCTCATTAAACTTGTTACTTTGATATTAACTACCAGGTTATTGATAAATCCTTCGGCTTTGATACTGCGGTTGAGGAGGCTCAACGTGCCATTAATGCAGCACATGTTGAGGCCGAGAGTAACGAGAACTGTATCGGGCTTGTTAAGTTAATGGGCCGAAATAGTGGTACGTTTTCACACTTTTTTGTCCTTTTTTCCAAATTTATAGTAAAATTTGTTTTCATTTAAACTTTTTCCAGGATTTATTGCAATGTATGCAACTCTTGCGAGCAGAGACGTTGATTGTTGTTTGATTCCTGAGTCGCCTTTCTATCTTGAAGGACCGGGTGGTCTTTTTGAATATATAGAAAAAAGAATAAAAGAAAACGGGCATATGGTACTAGTTGTAGCCGAAGGTGCAGGCCAGGATCTTGTTGCCGAGAGCTTAAGAACTAACGATGTGAAAGATGCCTCCGGGAATAAGCTTTTAAATGATGTTGGATTGTGGTTATCTCAAAAGATCAAGGTAGTTGACCATTATAATGTTTGACTTTGACCTCAATAGTCAACTCTTTGTTTAATCACATTTTTTATGCTTATAATGTTCTTATAAACAGGATCATTTTAAAAAACAAACAGAAATGGAGATCAACCTTAAGTACATAGGTAAGTAAGGGTATATCCGTCATTTTTACCGTGATTACACGATCAAAAAATAATTATCTTGTTAAACGTGTGCTTGACAGATCCTACATACATGATTCGAGCTGTTCCAAGTAATGCATCAGATAACGTTTACTGCACGCTTCTGGCTCAAAGTGCAGTTCATGGAGCCATGGCGGGCTACACCGGGTTCACTGTGGGGCCGGTTCATGGTAGAGAATGTTACCTACCATTTTATGTAAGTTAAAATTACAATTATACTCTTGGAACGACGGAAAACGAAACATGGATCAAGTGAGTTATTATTGTTATTTTTTTTGCAGAGAATAACCGAGAAGCAAAACAAGGTTGTGATTACAGATAGGATGTGGGCCCGGATGTTATCTTCTACAAACCAACCGAGTTTTTTGAATACAAAAGATATCATCGAGTCAATAATGGATGAAGCGCCGCCTACTCAATTTCCAGATGACCATGCGGTGGATAATGGTTTCGTGACCAAGAAAACTATTGTTTGCTGAATGGTAGCAAACGTGGTGTGTTTTATTTAAGTTGCAAGAATTGAATAAGAGTTTTGGATCACTCAAGTATATATATATATACAAAGTAATAATTGATATGAGAGGATGTTGATAGACTAATGGTAGAGTTTGATGATCTCTGGATGAGGAGATGCGATTTTTTTGTTAATTGTTTGGCAAGACTTATGCTTGAATAATAAACCTGCTTACTATTAACGGGTCAAATGGGTTAATTTGTCGCACATGTATATGGTGGTTCTGTCTATCCCCATTACAATGGTTTGTTCAGTTTCGTATATTTTCAAATGGGTTGATTTGATGCACGTGTATATAACGGTTCGTCTAACCCCATTACAGTGGCTTGTTCAGTTTCTTATATATAATTAGTTGTTGTAAATGATTATAACAGTGAGTCTAACTCATAACAGTAATAATAAGTACTATAATTCAATATATCACACCATATCCTTATACACTATTGTGAAACCAAAAGAAATAAACCGATCAATTTTGGTTAAGTCAATTCTATTATATGAGCGTACAACTCTGACATAAACCCTGAATTCTGAAAGGCTGAAACCAAATTTAGAATTCAATTCGGATGAGGACCCATTTGAACATTCAAAACCCAAATTTAAATTAAGCTTCTAGTTTTTAAGTCCGATTCGATTAATGAACACCCTTAGCCTGAGAAGTTCCAATTGAAGGATTCTCTCATTGTCTTCAGCAACGGTCAAGCAATTCGTTCTTGCAATTATTCAGACAATATTAATCAACTTTAGGAATTTGGATATGTATTTGGGAAGGTTTTCATAAAACAGTTATGCTAACTACCGAACACATCATCTACTTTTACAACTTTTAATATAGACAAGCTAGTTTGTAAACTCGTCACCCATTTAAATAAGCATGTAACTCGAGCCAACTCATTACCTCAACCTGTTTAAACTAAACCCACACCCACAAAATTTCTTAAGTTCGTGTCATATTTTCATTTATCTCATCTCACTATGTCAATATGTTCACAATATTTTACACTATGGGTTGGGGTTTGTATTTATGAATATGGTTAGGGTAAATGGGTATAATGTTCCGGGTATACCATCCGGGTATTACCTAGTACAATACGCGTCTATACTTATGAAAACTTTAAAAAATAAATTAGGAGCAAAGCTGAAGATTAACAGATAATTTATTCAATAATTGAAGGTAATGCAAGATTTACATATTTCAATAAATTAAAAAGAAACTGTAAACTTGCTAATATGGTTAAACTATCCAACTTGAACAATCCTCAACAACCATCACCATCTAAGCTTTTCTGGGAAATACTGAAAATATAAAAATTAAAAATTAAACAAGGAAAAATTATCAGTAAAATTCTTATAAAAAGTTAAAAAGTAATTCAACAAACAATGCCTCACCTTTTCAATGAGGGATATATAGTATGGCTTCACCTTTTCAACATCAACACGCACTTTGCTTTTACTGTAAAGATCATACTTGCTGCAATGAAGCCACATGTTTATCGTTAGATTAAACGTTAAAATATGATTATTCTTATACTAATCTCTAATTATTCACAAGTTAATAAAGATTACTTGAAAATTTGAAGCCACTTCAAGTTCTCAACATCCTCCTCATTCATCAAATGCTTATACGCTCCAGAAAGATGCAATGCTGCCATGTCAATTACATTCAAACATCTGAATCTTACAACTTTAGTTAATTTTTTTTTCAAGGGTCAAACTCCATCATAGAAACATCCAAACGATTTACAATGAAGTGGCAGGTAAGCGGGCAACAAGCTGCGCCGCAACCCCCTTTTAATTAATTAAAAGATAATAAAATATTTTAGTAGCTTACGATAGAACGAGTGATAACGAATGATAAACAAGCCTGCTTGAGGCAGAGTACTTCCATTTTCTTTAGCCACCTGCAAATTTAGAATGCAAGAATCACATTTAGATTAATTAATCTTCATCATTTGTGTTGTGGGATCTACATTAATGCAACACTATCCACAACAAGAACATACCAAATACATGTAGTCATCATGACCCCATGAAATCATCACATTTTCCAGTCCACATCCTTCTTCATAAATCCCATTCTTAGTTTGATAAGCAGGGTTGTTTATATCTGGATTTTCTTTGAAATACTGCAGCATAAAAGATCAATCATTTATTATTATTTTTTTAAAAATACTATATGAAACCAAAGAAGCACTACAAGTATGCGGTGGTATGGTTTCCCAGGAAACACTCAAGTCAAACTCTGAAGGCAGCATGGCCCCGGTTAAGACAACACTGTCTGGCCAGAGTGGGGCAACAAAGCTCTCCAAATTGGAGAGTACGGTGGCCTAAACACAAAAAATAAAGTCGACGCTCGAAAATAAGTATGTATACCTTATGATGGACAATTGACTCATCAAAAGCACAACCAAGGGGGTGTGTGTCACCCACAACAGCCCATTGTGGAAGCTCCCCAAATTTTGGAAGAAGCAAAACTTTCCCAAGATCTACATTCCATCACATAAATCATTTATTATAATAAAAAAATATATTTTTAATATTATAATTAATTAATTATATGATATTAGCATGTAGATAGATATACCATGAATAAGGGCAGTCAAATGAAGCCAATCTTCATCAGGATAATCTTTCCTAATGGCTTCAGCAGTCTGCAATAAATGCTCGATTTGTGGTTCGTCCAAATCAGGATCGCTATCGTCCACAACATCATTTAACAGTTCACAACACTCCCAAATACTCATCTCCAGTTTATCCAACTTCTTATACTCCTCTCTCATCTTCTTCACCTACATTGTTCCCATCCAAATCCATTTCATTTACCATACTTTCACACAAAAAATAATAACAATAACAATAATAATATCATTATGCTTACAAATTCATATGTTTGATGAATGTGGTTCATCCTGTAAAACTCCTCCACCTGCTTCTTACGTTCGCTCTCCGCATCATAATCTCTATTAAAGTTTCATGCATCAGCATACATTATTATCGGTCAACAGGTGATAGTCTATATTATTAAAATCTAATAAGAAAAACCTGAAAGTGTGACCAAATGCATTGATTTCAGGTGCATCAAAACCACCACTAGCCACATTATTATCAGCCACCTTAAACCCTCCTTCCAACACTAACTCATGGTTCTTGTTATCAACCAATTGGGGATCTAAATACAAACAAGAAAAAAATATATATAATGTTGTGTTTACGTAATAATTAACATAGGCATGGCAAACATGATACGAGGATAAAAAGTAACCTGGTACGGACTGATCGACACAAACAGTCATGTTGGCACACAAAATAACAACAGATAGGGTTGTTTTTGTTGATGATACGATAAAGATAAAAGAATGAAGTGTTTATATAGTGTCTAAAAAGAGGTCCTTGTTTGCTATTTACAAAAGTTTAAAGTCCTCAAGTGAAATATAATTAAAGGTGATATGTTATGTAAGTTACGATTCAACAAATCATGAGTCAATTCCTACGTGGATATGAGATGGAATTGATTAGGTATTGAGTCATAACCGACAGATATTTTGATTTTTCTTATATTATCAGCCAATCCAATAATTGACACGTCACATACATAGTTTGTGTAGCCATGAAGTCCACTGTCGCAATAAATGGCTAGATAAGCCTTTAAAAATGTTTTGCTCGTGCATCCTTATTTGAGGAAGATTTGTGCTTATCTTTGTTTAATTGTTTCAATTGTCGGTGTTACATTGAATCCTGTTATTATTATAGGGTTATTATATAATTTAGGAATTTGAAACTTAGTATGAAACAAATATAGGTGATAACTTAGCTTAATCTAAACACTTATTGTCACATACACAAATACAAGTTAAAAAGGAAAATAACCTTTTTAGTTATAAACTTTTTAGTTTATTATAGTCGGACTAATGGCGAATAAAGACATCAGCATGTTGATGACAAAGCAATTCTGAAGTAGCTATCAGTTTTTTTTTTTTTTTTTTTAAGTTGCATTCACTCAACTTCTCAACCCAACCATTTTACATCTAGATTCATCTAAATTGTATATTTCTCCTTTCATATAATCCATTCTAGAGCTTATGGCGAGCCCATAACAGGTTTGTTTTCTCGGATATCCCTATAAAGGAAAAAATAATTGGAGATATCAAGTTTTTGTCGTTCATTTGGATTAAATATAGGTCGAATAGTGTGGTTCTAGACTAAGAGAAATGGAGAAGATTTGATTTGTAATAGTGTCTTTTTCGTGTGGTGTTTTGTCTCGCCCGCTAGCTGCTTGTTAGCGGGTTATTAGACTGTTTGCTTTATGAAATTTGATGTTCGAAAAAAAAAATATAATCCATTCTAGAGTGTTTGATTTGACCCAAGGGGATAGAGCTTAATCATAATATTTAGGATAGTATCATCATGAGATTCCAAAATTGAATTTGTGTTATTATTAACCAAGAATCTAATCAAAGCAGTTAATTATGAGAGAACAAATCATATTATGTTGGAGTGATTGCTTCCACACAAATTGTTCAATTAAAATAAGAATTATAAATACAATAAGGTAACTTGGAATGCTATTAAACACAAATATTTATATGTAATTAGCAAATCAAGATAATCTCTTTCATAATTAACTGATTTGATCACATTCATTTATATTTTTTAAGTAAATACATAAGTTTAGAAAACATGCCTATATATTTAGGCATACACAAACATATAAGTAAAATAACATCGTAACGTTGTCAAATATAAACTTATTATGTTTATTATTGTATAACTAAAGTACGAATAAACTTGTATATTGATAATGACAAAGAAATCGAAAATACCATGTTTTTTTCATATTTTATTAAGCCACCAAAAAGGTTGAGTCTTTTAAGTTACCCACACTCAACCCGCCTATTTTAGCATCTACCTTAGATTTATCTAAAATGCGTAATCAGAGGCGGAACCAAAATTTCTTAGTTAGAAACTCATCAGAAAGTTATTTTCTCTTTTGAGTTTTAACTACAACTAAGAGGTGAAACTCATGTTTATCTTGAAACAAGTCCAACTTATTATGTATAATATCAATTGGCAAATTCTAGTGACTAGATGATCACTTGACCCTCCCCTAGGCGTAATTTTAGCTTTGTTAACTTCCCATTATAAAGTGTTTTAATTATGAGTCAAGCTAGTAACTACGGTTTTGAATTAAAGCAACCAACCTGTTGGTTGACGATTTCAACTGTTTTTTGAACACTCTAATGTAACATACCATCTAAGATCAAGAAAGTACCTTCGGCCATGACTGATATCATTCGTGAACTTGGGATATTCCTTGGAAAACAACTAAAACCTAGTGCTTGTAATTGCCGAAATTGTAGATAGAACTTGTGTTAAGTTACATTGTAAAACCGTCGACTTATTCGAAATTAAATAACCGCCCGTCCTTCATGCAGCTGTATACGACGTATACTCTATGCTAATCCAAGTACATTTCAATCCATTTAAACATACAGCCCAGCCCATTACAAACTTTCGACGTTCTATGCTGCACAAGTACTAATATTTTCAGCCCAATCAAAAGCCCTTTTCTATTTTACTCAAGTTTTACCTTTGAGAAGTTATATGGCAATTGCCAAGGGAAAAAGATTTATTAAACCAAAAATAATAATTTTTTGTACATTTAACCCTCAAAAACCCAAAAACTAAGATTATTTTTTCCATGTTATCCTGTTAATAAGAATTACTTTTTGATTCGTGCTCCATAAGTAACTATATTTATTTTAATTTTGTTACAAGATACATAAGACTTTTTATTAATTACTAGCTTTTGAACCCGTGTATTACACAGGATTTTTAAATGATAAAGAAAATAAAGTTCGTTATTTCAGTTGTAATTCTCAAAATATATATGAATTATTTTGATGTGGATATAATGGAAAAATCAAACGGGTCAACGAAAAGTACTAAAATAACATGAATTTGAAACTCGGGTGTTGATTTACAAGGAATTTAAAAAATGTAATAACGTTGCGTAGTTGATCAAACTTCATGTATGAAAAAATAACATTATGTTACAAAATCTACACTATATTATAACTCAATTGACAAAATGGTTTTGATCCATGACCCATGGATGACTAGAATGAATGAGATGATATATTAGGATTTAGGAGAAATATAAGGTTGACACCTAATGTTAGCAAACCTAACCGAGTTGAAGACCCGATTACAACTACAGATCTGAACCCATTGGGTACTACATGGGTCAGTTTAGTACAAGCCCATAGTTAAACTATCAAGCCCAACACTTAATCAAGTCCAACGGAAGCCTATCCACGTTGCAACAGTTGTTATTTTATTTCTATTTATTTTTATTTATTTGAAGTTTTTCAAAGCAATTTTTAATTCCTAAGTATAGCAAACGTGGGTAGTTATCAGTTTTTCTCATTTTGTATTGCAGTTCGTAATTGAATGATGAGTTTTTAAGTTTTCTAAAAAATATTATTCTCTATAACCAGAGGATATTTTATTCCATTGTTATTCTAGAATTTGGCAGGTTTTAGAAGATGATTTTGGACGACTAGTCCTTGTTCTTGTGGTGCGGTTGTATCGAGAATTTGGGCTAGTTTTATTCTACTCAACAAAACTTGCGGGTGGTGTGACTGTATCTCGCGGGAAGCGTTGTTTGTGTTGTTAGTAAGCTTGTCGACATCACCTAAGCTTCAACATTTTCCTTTATTAGTATGGTAATATAAGATAAGATTAATCAAAATGAGCAACTAACTGGTATATTATTATATATCTTAAATAGAGGATTTGCTTTGTGAGTAGGTTTCACTATTCATTTTACCATTCATTTTATTTACAAGCGTTTAAGCCTTATTCACAATTTACTTAGTGTGAGGTACAAACAATATTTAGTTTAGAGGTGGGCGCATAAACCGGTTAACAAAACAGACCCGAAATTTGAACCGAAACCGAACCGGTTTGAAACCGGTTAAGCAGAAACTGGTTTGGAACCGATTGAAACCGTATGTTCCGAACCGGTTTGTAATCTTCTCCTCCAAAACCAGTTCCAAACCGGTTAACTGAATCAAAACCGGCCAAAATCGTTCAAAACCCAAACGAAACCGATCAAAACACGAACCGAAACTAATCAAAACCTGAACCGAAACCGATCGTAACCTAGTTAATACTTTGTAATAGAACATTAGAATCTATGAGCTTTAGGCCCATATAATTATTGGTCCATTGGGGCCTACTGAGGATGTGAACAGCCCAAAGAAAACTACCCTTTTTTATCTTCTTATTTTTTTTTAATTTTCATTTTTCCATTTTATATTATTGTAATGTTAACGTAAAAGTGTAAAACGCAGGAAATCAATGATTACAACAGTCAATCGTCATTTAAGGAAGATAAACTAACTATATTAATAAAAGAAAATAATTCAGATATATGGCATTTTGAGATTAACTCTCACTATCAAATTCCCGTTAAAATCACTTCTCTTCTATAGATAAAAAAAAAAAAAACAAATCTTGGTTCTAAATATAGTATTGACTATAAATTCAACATACCGTATTAATTAGTCAATCTCCATTAATTAAACCACTAATGCCATAAATTATATTCTAAATATACTTAATATAAAAAAATTATTAATATAATAATTACGTGTCTAAATATATTTTCCTTAAAATTGAAATGTATATATAAAATAGTTTATGTTTAAATAGTATATTAACATTTAATTTTTTGAGACATCTTTATATTAAAGAAAACTTTAATATTTTTTTTTTTAAATTTTTTTTACAAAAATTTAGGCTTAAAAATCATAGACAAATTTTTCATTATTTATATTTATTATAAGACTATTGTGTTAGTTGAACAATAGTGTGTTTATAAGGACAACATGAAAATTGTTCAAAAAAAATATATCGTCGTTTTTGTCAATGGCCGGGTATGGAATGTATAACATTTTTGTGAAAAACTATAGCTACATCTTTCACATCGAAATGACTCATTATTTTAAATAAATATTGCTTCCAGTGACATTGTTTTATTTATTGTATACCGATGGTAGAACAACTCATTATCAATTTAATATTCAAATATATTTGATGATATAAAACGACTATATTTGTAATACATTTTTTT
Organism: Bidens hawaiensis; assembly: GCF_021521415.1. Classification (NCBI taxonomy): domain Eukaryota; kingdom Viridiplantae; phylum Streptophyta; class Magnoliopsida; order Asterales; family Asteraceae; genus Bidens; species Bidens hawaiensis. The sequence goes on along the minus strand of NW_027493393.1, from coordinate 37,837 downwards.
TCATAATATAAAGAGACTTAATTATCTTTTTTTTATTTGAATTAAATTATTCATTTTAATTTATACATTAATTTATCCCGTGTAATACACGAGTTTCTAAAACTAGTTTCTAGTACATACGCATAGTTTTTATTCTAAGGGTCATGATTATTATTATTAGTGTAGACTGTTAAATATGTGAACATTTCAATTAGATCAACTTAGTTGAAGAAAATATGTTAATAGCTATGGTTTTAATTCTCTACACTAGATTGAAATTTAAAATAGTCTACAACTACTGCTTATTGTTGGAACTCGATAGAATATGTACTAGAAGTGTAGAACACTGTTTACAAGCACACAAATACGAGATACATATTTAACGAAGAAATGAATCTTCTTACTAGTGTCTACAACACGATCTTCCACTGCTAAGGTTGAACGAACAAACACGTTAAGGTTTTCGTTAAAGCCATGTATTTGACATGGTTTCTCTAAACAATATTTGTCTACTTACAAACTTGTTTCCCAGTATAAAACAGTGACGGATCTAGATTTGAAACATAGGGGGTAGCGCTTAATTTTTTTCTCCATATTTCATAAAACGTTAAAGAAACAAATATATATATTTTTTTCATATTTCATACAATGTTAACAATTTTTTTTCCATATTTCATAAAATATCAACCATATTTGAACTTGAATTTGGAATATATAAACTGGGTGATGAACCAATGTTATCGTTTTCTTTTCTTTGACGTTTAAAAAGGTTGCTAATAAGAGGTTATTTACTCATCTTCAAATTCCCATAAACAAAATTTGAACCAAAAACCTAATATCAATTATAATTTACACATAAAACTAAAGGCTAAATCCCTAATTAATTCCAATTTAAACATAACCGTAAATACCTAATCAATTCATATTCAAACATAAACCCTAAATCCCAAATTAATTCTAATTTAAACATAAACCTATTTCCCTAAATACAAAAAATCAGGAGGTGGAATGGCCGAGTGAGGTCAGGAGGTGGAGGTGGCGTCAGCTATGGTTAACTGGTGGTGTGTGGTGAGCAGAGTCCAGAGAGGCAGAGAACAGTCGGCTGTGTGCATGTGTTTATAATATCCGGTCTTTTTTTATTGTTAAACTTAAAAGTAGAGGTGCACAAATCAGGTTTTTTTCTAATACCCGGGTTCGGGTATGGAACCAGTTTCGGGTATGATCGGGTATTGGAAAATCGGGTATTGAGAGAAATCGGGTAGGGTATTGAGGAGAAAAACTCAACCATATGTACTCGGGTAGGGTATGATCGGGTTCGGGTATAACCGGGTATTGGAACCGGGTTTGTGTCCAGGTATGTCCGGATATTAATACCTGGTTTTGTATTTGTAATTTTTTATACATTTTTAAATTGGTTTAAAATTTAAATTTGCTTTGTAATTTATAGAATTAATTAAACTATATTACAAAACCATTAATCCACTTAATTACAAATTATTTACTTAATAATACGCATTTTACAAAAACTTAAACATAAAAGTTGTGAAATAAACATAAAAATATACCATGAAAACTCATGTTTTTATTTCGAGTATTAGAAAATTGGTATTGGGTATCGGGTATAACCGGGTACGGGTATAGGGTATGACTGGGTCTGGGTATTTACGGGTATAAATCGGGTACGGTTCCGGGTACGGGTATTGAGCTCAAAATGCATACCCTATCCATACCCTACGGGTAGGGTCGGTTCCTGTTTCGGGTATAGAATACCCGGGTATAAAAAAAACCGGTTCCGGGTACGGGTTTTTTGTGCACCTCTACTTAAAAGGATTGTTTGGGCTTTATAATTTAAGTGGACTTTTGTTGGGTTTAAGTATTAAATTGGTTGGACTTAAAATACATAGTGGTAACGAATTTGTTTCCCCAGAGGTAACGAAACACGAAAACCGACTAAATTTTTATTTTTTTTACACTAACGGCAAAACGTTGAAGGGTAGCCTCCTCCTAAGCTAGGCCCACCACTGGTATAAAATACCAAGCGACTGGTTGTACAACTAGAGATATGTTGCTAGAAAATGGTTATGTTTTAGTTAGTGTCGAATGCATGAATATTTCCCAGTTGGTTCACTATTTTTAGATTTTATAATTTTGTACGACTGGGCTTAAAAATTTTCTTGAAAGGTTCGGATCGGTTCTACAGTTCGGGTCGAATCAACGGTTCAATCATGTAAGGTTCATTACATAATAATTCGATAATTAACAAAAAACAAACATCATCATAGAAACGAAAACATACTTAAAATAGATACGATTGTCATTTTAAACTAAAAAATTACTTAGTGAAGTTGTTAAAAGAAATAAAAAAAGAATAGAAACTTACGCTAGAAGCTGTTATAAAAAGGAAGAAAGAAAATAGAATAAAAAGTAAACATTGATGCTAGAAGAGAGTTGTTAAATGCTAGAAAGAAAATAGATAAAGTTGGGAGCGGTGGGTAGAAATCGAAAGTTATGAGTGTTCCCTACCAAGTGATTAAAGTTGGGAGTATTTAAAACCAATATCCCATAGTCATTACAAAATTTAAAAATATTTTTATTTGAACTCTCTACGTATAAAAGTCTTTTCACGCACAGACTATCTTGATACGAAGGCACTAATTTAGCCCTTCTTCAAAAATGAAGACAACAGTTTGTTAATCGGCCTTGTTGCTACAACAAAGATAAGACCAATGATAGTGAATGGACTGGTTAGGCTAACAAGCTTCAAGGGTTCAGGTTAACCTAATGCATGTCGTGGTGTCCCTCTACGTTTGCAAAACGCAGAGAGAGGTTCACTAGTTTGTTGTTGTTTGTTATAGCTCACCGGAGATCCAAGACCGAGATGTTTAGAATCGGTTTTTGGATGAAGTTCTTGGTGAAGCTATGATGTTTGTGAAGTAAGAAAGAAATAAGCAAAATGCTAATTTCTCAAGGAAGAAGAGAAGATCAGGGAGTATGTGTTAACTCTCCAGATCTGTTGTTCTTGTTTATGGCTGGATCATCAGTTTATAGAGGGAGATGCAAGCCTTTTATCCAGTGTGTAAACTAGTTAACCTCCAGTTTGCTTAGAGAGTTGGTCTTTTATGGGCAGGAACCTTTTGACCGTTGGTCCATGATTATAATAATATTACTTTTTTCTGAGCATGTCCCTTGTTCAGAGGGAACAGTGATGTGAACAGTGATGTGACGTTGTACTGTTGCACGTGCTTACTGTTCACGTACTTGTTTACATAAATTTAGGCGGGAAACGAAGCTTTTAACCTTTTAACCCTTTTAGCGTTAATATGTGAAAGCCATTTTATCAATTCCTTGGGCTACCCCCGTCATCAGCCCCAGAGGTGTTTGAGAAGTAAGCTCAAGGGCTTCTGACTTTTGCACACATTTTGTTATTGCTTAAAGGCTTCGAGGCTTTGAATAGTTTTGGTTATTTTTTGAATTTCTGACAACACAGTTGATTTGATGGTAACTGCATGTTGCGGTTCCCAATAACTGATTTTTATTAATAGTTATTAACAGTGATAACTATTCATTTTCTTCAGTTTTTCCTTTTAAACTTCCACAATATTCTCCAAACATATTCAAGTTTCTTTTAATTCTTCATAAGGTTAGTTCCAATCCTTCATCTTTCTTTCAAAATTATGGGTGCTAAGAAAGATCTATCGGTTAGTTTTTCCCGATTGACCCAAGAAGTGGTCGAATCGTTTTGTGTTGAATGGGGTATAGGTTTAAAGTTTAAACCGATTGCTCCGCCGGCCGATTCGTCAATCGATCGTTGTCCGGCGGGTTTCGTCGCTCTTTATTGCAGGCATTTTGAATTCTCGAACCTTCGCCATCCGTTTTCAGTTTTTGTTTTGAATGTGTTGGAGTATTACCGTGCGTCGTTTGGTCAGATTCACCCCTTAGGGCTTGCTAGGGTTTTACACTTTGAGGTATTATGTAGAGCTTTAGGATATGATCCGACACTTTTGGGTTTTCGCCGTTTCTTTCGTTTAGCGAAGAACGGCGATTGGTACACTTTTGAAAATACTCAAGTTGATACATGTTTGGTTTCCTCGACGGTTACGACCCTTGGTTCTTGGAAGGACCGTTTTTTCTTTGTTTCCGATTCCATTCTTCCTTTTAAATTCGTTTGGAGACAACCCGAGGATGTTTTAAATGAACTGGAGCTGGCCGAATCGGAGTTGAATGATGTATTTTTGAAGTCGATTAGGAAATGTCCGTCGCGTCTCCGTCCTCTTCCCGAACATCTTCTTGTGTTGTTAGGAATTAGCACGTTATGGGATAAGCCTAATCGGGATCCCGTGCTTATGAGGGATGATAAGGGTATGCAATTGCTTATCTTGCATGTGCTTTGTTTTCCTTGTATGCCTGTTGATAGATTTCTTTTGTTTTTGTAGTTATGTCGGCCTTGGATTTTTTGAAGAGTGATGATACTTCAGACGTTGGATTTACGGATGTTGCAGTTACTCCTGGGGATGATGCTGTGGTTCGAGGGAAAGAGGGTAGGTTAGAAGGTTAAGGGTATGTTAGGGTTCCGAACGTTAAAGGCTTTACCAAGGCTGCTGCTCCTAAGGCTTCAACTCGTCGTTCCACACGGCGTTTGTTGAAGTCTGTTGGCCCATCATCTTCTTATGAACCGGTTGAAGTTAGTGATGATGTTCAAGTTGCCGAAGATCAGGGTCCGAGTGTGGAGGTGGAAAAAGAGCAGGGTTTGGTTGTCTCTAAGAAGAAGAAGTCAGCTGGTAAGAAGGTTGTGATGGCGACGGTTCAAGGGTTGGATGGGAATGAAGTTTATGTGCCTGAGTGGAATGTTAAGGTTGGGGATAGCTTCAAAGACCCGGAAGTCTGTGCTGATGTGTTAGCCAATTTTGCTCTTCCTGGGGTTCGTGAGACCATTTCCGGTATGGAAGGTGATTCTATGCTTTCAAGGCTAATTCTTAGCTCTTGCAACCTTTCTGCCCTTTTAGCTGAGGGCGTTACTCGTTTTCTAAAGGGGATGCAGGAGTATGAGGATTTTTCGAAGAAGAAGGAAAAGATGAAGGCTTCGATGACAGCCATGAAGAAAGAGGTTGACGGTTTTGCGAAGAAGGAGGAGGGTTATGTGAAGAAGATTGATGAATTGTCCCGTGGCCACGAGTTGAGATGGTAGGGTTGAAGAAAGCAATGGAAGCCGATAGAGCTAAGTTGGATGCTGACCGGGAAGCCTTTGAGGTGCAGAGGAAAGCCTTTGAGACGGAGAAAGAAGGCTTGAAGGCTTCAGTCACCCAGACTACTAACGACGACCAGTGGCTAATTGAGCACGGGTTTCATTAGATTGTGACTTACCTGCTTCATTCTTCCAAATTCAACTCGGTGTTGGGCGATGTTTACACGAAGCTGCTGAGCTATGGGAAGCATTTGGGCTTTGTTGCTGGCTTCAATCATCACGAAGCTGGTCAACCTTTGGAGCAGTCGCCTATGTTCAACGTGAAGCTTCCAAGCTCTTCTCAGACTCAGTCCGTGCGATGGAAAGGCTCACTTATCCTTATGTGGGTGAAGTTTCGTCTTGCTATGGTAAGCCTCTTTCCGTTTTGCAGGGCTTGAAACCAGCCGACCTTGATGAGAAAGTTTGCAAAGAGGTGCTTGAGTCCTTGTCTAAGAAGCGCTCCCGTTCCGGTGATAGCGAAGAAACTTTATCTAGAGATAGTGACAGGTCTCATGTTACAAGCCTCGAAGGTTCGGCCGTTGCTGATGGTGGCCCAGAAGTGAAGAAATCGAAGAAGGGTAAAAGTGTTGAGGCTAGTACTTCAAAGCCTGCTGCTGGTGTTTAAACAATTTATTCGTAGCTTTCTTAGCGCTCTTGAACAATGTTATGTAATCTTAAACACTTTAGGTTTAGCATGAAACCCGTAAGGTTTCTGCTTTATGGTTGTTATTGGCCTTTGTTGGCCGTTTAAACACTTATTATGGAATCCTTGTGATTTCCTTGGCTTAGCCTGTGACATTCGTCAAATTTGAGTCTCGATTTATATTCGTGTTGTAAACTTTCATATTGTAAACCCGACTCAATACTTTTAAAACCTTATTTAATTATTGTATAATATTAATATATACCTCGACCATAATTATCGATGTTTGTCATATTATAATTTGTTAAGAAAAAAAAAAACATAAAGGGTTTAAACTGAGTTTTGTAAAGTTGTTATAAGCATTAGAAACCTTTAAACTTGTATTAAACCATTATTAGAACTTGAGGGGCCAAAATGTAACTTTCATACACTATCCATATAAATAGAATAAAACGCAAAAACATTAGTTTTTATTGTGTTTTATGGATCACGAGCTTAACTTGGATCCTGTTGTTTCAAATCTCCTTAAAGATTGTCTCATATGAAATGACCACTTTAAGTAGTCGAATGCCAGCGTTCGCCCGCCATCCTAGTTTTCGGTGTTAAGATAATAGAACTACGATGATTTCGTGGACTAGTGTTTTGACATTACGTTGTATTCTGATTTATTATTTTTGCTACAATCGTTATTTGAGTCGAAAACATGAAAAAGACGCGGTGGTACGTGCAAACGTTTAGACTCCAACATGGTATTTTTGTAATGAAGGTTTTTAGTGTCGGAATATCAAGTCATGGTGGTTCATGCACGATTTTTCCGCCTTTAAATCTTAAAACATTATTATTACATTTCGAGAATTTAAACCATTTTTCCTTTATTTTGTTATAAATCCTTATCACAAGCCTCCATTTATAAATGTTATAATTTTTTTATTTATTTATTGTTAATAATTCTTTTATATCTCGATTTTATATGGTAAAGTTTTACACCAATTTTCTCATTTTGATTTCACAATGATTTTATTACAAGTTTCGTTCATTATGATCTCTTTGATATAAGTTAAAAATATATGTATGTATATATATAGCTAGTTCGATCTGTTCGTAATGATTTTAATATGCCATTTATTTTTTTATTAAGTCTAATTACATACAAAGATCTTATTATATAAATTTCATCATATTAAGAAGGTTTTATGATAAATTCCACCTCAACTTTTCAAGTAAATTTTCCTATTGTATAAACTTTAAATTGTTTTTAAAGTCCTTGCACGAAAATTTTATTTTTATAACTATTCCGTTTATTTTGGACGATCACTTCAAAATTTCAATTATTTATACTTCTCACGACATTTTTAATTATACTATATTATATAATACACGAGGTAAAATTTTCACTACCCAATTTTATTTTCATAACAACTTTCATCAGGCAATCTTTGGTTAATTATAAATTTTCGCAAATAAAAATTTAAATCATACGATTTTCCGCGTTTTAAAATTCTTATGATAGCTTTGCCATGATTTTTCAATAAAGTCACAAACCCATAGCTTGTAATATTCTTGAAATTCTCATGCAAAACTTCATAGAAATTTTACTTTAAAGACCAAAAATTGTTTACTTGTGATTTCTCGATTTGCAATGCCGGTCATTTTAACTTACTATAATATTTTCATCACAAGATATTAAATAACGAACTTGGTAAGAGAAAATTTTCACTTCGCAACTTTAAATTCCCAAACGACACTCATCATTCAATGTTTGATACCTCATAACAAATTTTGACATTCAATTTACGTATTTTAAATTTCTTCATAAGCAAATTTTTTTTTATTGTAATCTTTATAAAAAAATTTGTGTGATTCACACGCTCGGATCTCTAAAATTCTATTTATATAATATATATATTCATATATATATATATATATATATATATATTAACTTGTAATTTTTATTATCAAAATTTTCATGGATGTTTCAAACATTATTTATAAAATATGATATTTTCAAGTTAATACCTATAATTAGTTTCCAAACACCCGTATTTCTTCCCAGACTACCGCCTCAAGTCAAACCATCCCTCCACAACAAAAGCTTTCCCACATACCCAAGTCTTCCCTCAATATGAACGAAACCTAAACATCCATAAATCTCACCAACTCAAACCCCATGTAAGATCCAAGATGTACAACATTAACCCAACAAAAAGCCTTAAATACCGCCACCTTTACGTCACGAAAACCTATCAAACTCACTATCCTGATACTACAAAAACATCGACAAACACACTCACAAAATGCCTTGAACATATAATAACCGAAGCTTACCCAACTATGACTCGAATCCTTCTACCCATGCTAAGTCAATTCACCAAACCATATCGCCACACCGTTTCCACCCAACCATAGAGTTTGATATCAAAATAGCAACCCAAGCACTCGTTACCAAATACATGTATAAACTAAATCTCAACCCAAGCTAGTCAAGGTCGACCTACCCAACCCATCAACTTACCCGAACTCAAATAAGCAAGCATTATCCTAATAGCCCAACCACTACTCACACAAATCATCCAAGCCTAACCCACTCAAAAGACCTAAAACTCAACAAACCCCATCGACTCAACTCAAGAAAAACTCAACTACTCAAGCCTACCTAAACACTCTCGCTTACTACTAAAATTTCCAACCCATTCACCGTACGAAGCCTAAGACCCCTCCATACACACACGAGCTTCACTTTTCCCTAAATATTTTTATGTATATATATATATATACAACTAGTGTACGTATAACAATCTCATGTGTTCAAATAATCACTTAAAAAATAATAATAAAATGATAATAATGGTTTACGTGCCATGCTCGTATGTTATGAAGCATTTTTTTAAATATATATACATATATATGGTATTTTCGTGACAACAAATTTTATAATGAGGATTTGTATTCAAAGGTTATTAAACGATTATGTGTATGATTTCAAGATTTTAAATATTGTCACCTAAGGTGATAAATCTCATAAAGACTTTATCATACAAGGTTTCATCTTGAATGTTGAATACGTGATTTATTTAGTAATAAATTACAACTTTCACCATATTGCATAAACTTAATAACCATGGTTTTGCAAATCTTTCGGGACGCGTTTATAAATATCTATTATTGTTACACAACTTCTTGCTCAATAACGACTTACGCGACTATCACCTCTTATTATCGCAAGCATCATCACTTTATATAATTTATTTTCATCACAATAACTTTATGTAAACAAACTCCTTTAACAAATTTGGTTACAAGATTTACATTCAATAATGATTTAAATATTTTCCCTAGCAATGCGTTACCGCGGTGCTTGTTATTATGTACATTTCTTGGAAACAATAAAACGACTTTACATGAGATTTCATTTTTGTGTTTTGATTTTCATGACCGAATGCAAACTATTCAATAACAATTTCTGTAATACTTTCAAAACTTTAACTTCGCTAAAAATCTCGTTTATATTTTAAACGTTTGTTTCATGACTATGTTATTTATATTTGAGCATTTATGTAAACGCGATTCTATACATTATTCTATACCATTTCATCTAATCTATTAACGCCCTATGTGTAGCTAGCTGTCTAAAAGTTTTGGCGCTATTAGAAACCGTTATTATAATGACGATTATATAAATGGTTTCACAATAGTGGCCGTATTCACGTTTTATCACATTTCATCGATGGTTTTGGTTGTTAACTAGATGCTATTTTATTTATATTGATGCACGTATGCGTCACCCCAAATAAACTCACCTCATCCTTGTGATTCCACGAAATCGTATTCTCAAATACTTATAACCTCAAGTTTGTTCACGTGTGAAACTCATCGTACCACGTTATTGCAAGTTGTATAATCGTGTATCCCAACTTTATGTGATCATTTATTGGACTTTTCATTTCTATTTATTGGGTTTCATCTTATCAATTTTATTTAGTACCTCGATTTATAGACTTTGGTAACTATCTTGATGACTTTGACTTCGAATCTTATTTCATATTGCTTACCCTAAATATTTTTTTATTTTTTTTATTTGATTGTCTTACTTATTTAAACCAAGATAGCTATTTCCACTTTGGTTATACTTTAAGATTTTAATTATTTCATTTATGTATCCCATTTTCCCACTTATTAAAAAGTCAATCCCGAAATTTCAACCGCTAGTACTGTTTTGTCAATATTGGTAAAAATTCAACAAATTATTTACACATCTATTATTTAAAGATTTCAAAATAAATATGTCTCTTAAACCACACAATGGAACGAACCATGTGGGCCATACGACGATCTAAATAATTATGGGTGCACACTTAATTATCGAGATCCCCGTATGTAAGCCATGGTAAGTACGGTTGTGTGCGATAACTCAGACCCGAGTATGATGGCAAAAAAAACGATAAAAATGTGAAACATAATAAGGGCATGGTGGATACGCCGCTAGTACATCCTATATATAAGTGACTTTATTATGTTTCTCATTTGTAGCGTTTTTCGAGTCATGCAAGGATTTGACGTTATTCTTTTGCTTAAAAATTTGTTAATGCAATTATCTTACTAAAGACAATATTCATTGATAATTACTTTTTCTTTGATTTTATTTTAATTTCGGGACGAAATTTCTAAAAAGTTGGGGATACTGTGACATTCGTCAAATTTGCGTCTCGATTTATATTCGTTTTGTAAACTTTCATATTGTAAACCCCACTCAATACTTTAAAACCTTATTTAATTATTGTATAATATTAATATATACATCGACCATAATTATCGATGTTTGTCATATTATAATGTGTTAAGAAAAAAAACATAAAGGGTTCAAACTGAGTTTTGTAAAGTTGTTATAAGCATTAGAAGCCTTTAAACTTGTATTAAACCATTATTAGAACTTGAGGGGTCAAAATGTAACTTTCATACACCATCCATATAAATAGAATAAACCCTAACCCAATCTCATTTATAATTAGCCGCCACCCCCCCTTTGCCGATTTCCGGCGACCGGCGAGGAATTCCGGCGAGCCGGTAGCTCCGGCGAGCACCACCTTCGAACACCACCCTCCACCTCCACCGCATCCATCACTCCAGCCGCCACCTTCCACCTTGTAGCCGTTTTCCGGCGAATCCCTCTCCGGCGACTCCAAAGCGCCACCACCATCTCCATCTTCTTTCTCCTGTGTTCCGGTGAACACCTCCGACCACCACAACTCCTTTTCCCGCTGTTTCGTTTTTCCGGCGACCGGAATTCGGCCGCCGTGTACTCGCTGAACACACACTCTCTCTATTGGCTCTCTCTCTCTGTCTCCCAGCTCTCTCTCTCTCTCTCTGTCTCTCGGCTTTCTTTCTCTCTCTCTCTCTCTCTCTCTCTCTCTCTCTCTTCTTCTTCTTCTCCGGGTCGTTTTTCCGGGCACCTCTGGTGGCCGGAATCGGCTCCGGTGACCCACAGTTTTTCATCTCCGGCTTATGTTGCTTCGTCTCCAGCGGGTTCGGTTCGTTTATTTCCCGGTATAGATCCACGACTCGGGAACAATTAATAGATAAATTAATTTGGGGTTTTGGTATTATTAGTTTTCATATTTTGATTTCTAGATTTAAATTGTTAATAAGTGTTTTGTGTGTCGGTTATAGTCTTTGAAACGAGTTGGTTTGATTTGGGTAAAAGACGAACGATCGGGGTAATGGATATATTAAGTTCTTATGGGTTAATTATTTTAGTTCGGTTGGTTTGTACATAAGTTGTTGAACGAGAGGTCTCAGGTTCGAGTTTAATACTAGACCGGTTTCGGTGTTATTTTTATACTTAACAAATTTATTGTTACTACTAATATTAATATCACTACGTAAAAATTATTATTAGTATTATTTCATATAACTTACTATCATATTTATTTATTATTAATACTATTATTATTATTATTATCGTTATTATTATAAATATAAAAGTTGTTATTATTATAAATATTAAAGATCATATTATTATCTATTAAAATCATATTTTTATCATTAATTATTAGCAATAATACTATTATATTTATTTTGTGAACTCGTTTAGAACTCGAACCGACATCGAGGGTGGTATCATTATTTACTATCAATATTATTTATTATTATTATTATTATTTTTATCAACATCATTTTAATTAATACTAAGATCGTTATTCTTTAACTGTTATTATTATTAGTATTATACTTACTAGTATTATTAATAATAATTATTGTTATTATTATTATCATCTTTATCTTATATCTATATACGTAAATATATATATATATATATATATATATATATATATATATATATATATATTATCTATCTTTATAGAATTATTATTATCATTACTATCATTTATCATTAGTAATATTACTATAAACTTTATTATCAATTCACTTTATGAAAACCGAACTCTTGATTTAAAACCCTTCTTGTTTCTAGTTAATATTGGTTTAGTTATTTAAAAGCCCCAATAAAATAATATTATTTTTATTTTAATTATCAAATAAGTACGAGTCCCTAATCGTTAACAAATTAACCGGTAACCCAATTAATAACCGAACCTTCTTGTCCAATGTTTCAAATGTAGTTTCAACTAAAGTCAAGTTCATTAATATTTTATTTATTCGTTTTCAATTAGCTTTCAAGTCGGATTCGTTCGTTTCGTTTACAAGCTTTCTATATGTCGACCACTTATTAGTTTTCTCGGTTCATCAGTCGAGGTGAGTACTTTCATACCCCTTTTTCCATCTTTCGTTTTGGGGTGACATTTCATACCTATCAAACTAAATGCTTTATTTACTTGAATCTAAAACCCACAAACGTGATTGTATACTTTACCTAAATAATTGCTTGATTTGGTGTTCTATGCTTACATGCTTGTTTGCCTATGTGTTTATCGCTTTTGGATGGTGGAACTATAAATCCTAGACCATTTGGCAACCCCTCATGGCAAGGTGTCGTTGACGTAATGCAATTAACGATAGCTATTAAATCCTAGACTACTTGGCAACCCCTTGTAGCTAGGTGGTGCTAATGTGTTTAGCAACTGTCTATAAAATCCTAAACTATTTGGCAACCCCTTATAGTTGGGTGTCGCTAACTTGTTAGCGATAACTATTTTATCCAAATTTATAGCTTTTATTTATTGTTTTGTATACAAGTTTTGTGGCTCTTTATTACTATATACTTATATGCTCAAACTTATGAATTGCTCGCCAACCTTTGTGTTGACAAACTTTATTATATGAAATGTTACAGGTTTGACTTTTGTTGACTCGAGGACTTGATGAGAAACGTTACCAAGACTATTAGGGTATTAGTAAAAAGAACAATATAAATGTTACTTGTGTTAAATTTTGTTTGTGTGAACGAGAGGTGTTGATTATTGATTTATGAAATAAATGAGTTGATTAAATATTGTCACTTTAAATAGTGTCTTGTGTATTTGGGCAATCGGTTGCACCCCGGCATGTTCCGCCGCCTTTGGTCGGGGTGTGACATAGCCTAAATGGCTTATTATGTATGATGTTAGTTATGGCCCTAGGAGGCATTGCTTATGAATCGTAATGTTTTATGTATTGTGTTTTGGTTGCTTGTCTTGTTAGTTTGATGTGTTTTTAGCTAACTTTCCTTAAGAAGTTTTAGTGCTGCAGTCACTTTAGCTTCAAGGCTTCGTTAGGTAAAAAGCACATGTTGGCTATCCTTTATACCATTACTTGGTGTATATTTGTTTCGTAAACTTTTTTAGAGCTTAAGGAACGAATTGATGTAGGCTGTTCAGACCCGTCTATGAGACAAGTTTTGGTTAAAAATTTTTCTAAGTCTCATGGAGTCGGATTGATATAGGAACTCACCCATTATATAGGTTCATTTAACCCTTGAACCTATTGAGCGATGTGGCCTGGGAGCTCATCCCGTTAAATGGCCCTTGCCATGGAGTTTCTTGCTAGGTTATTGTAACATCCTAAAATTTTAATGATGAATAAAAGAAGTTATGTTTAGTGATTTCGCGTAATTAATTAATATCGGGTAAGGAGCGGGTCTTGGACTTGGATTAATTGAGATGGGTTAAATGAGAATGGGATTTCAGGGGTATAAATACCCCCAAAATCCCAAAATATCTTCATTTTTACCATACTCTCTAACACTTCCAAAACACACACACCACACACCTTAACCGCCGGCGGCCGGAAGAGAGAGGCGAGATCCGAGAGTGTGAGAGAGAGAGACTAGTTGTGATTAAGCAAATAAACAAGACCCAAACAAGCTCAAAAAGGTATGATTCTTGATCTTTGAAGTTTAAAGATCCGAGCTTTTAGTGTATAAATGACCGAAAATGGTCGGGAAGCGTAGTGGGTGATGTTGAACCGTAACAAGGGTGTTAAAATCGCTCGAAATGTTGGACAGAAACCGAAACTGCGGTTATCTGGGCAACTTCGCCTTCATCTGGGCAACTTCGCCTTCAAAGCGATGAACTTCGCCTGCAAGCCAAGTTTGCCTGATGAACTTCGCCTGCAAGCTAAGTTCGCCTGATGGCAACTTCGCCTAAAGCTAAGTTCGCCTGATGACAACTTCGCCTAGAGCTAAGTTCGCCTGAGGCTTAACTTCGCCTAAAGCCAAGTTCGCCTGATGACAACTTCGCCTAAAGCTAAGTTCGCCTAAGGTTTAACTTCGCCTAAAGCTAAGTTCGCCTAAGGTTTAACTTCGCCTAAAGCCAAGTTCGATTAGAAAATAAATTAAAAATCTAATAAAAAATGTGTTAAGACAGCTCGACCCCAGCCAGGGGCTCTGCCCCTTGGACCCTGCTAGGGGCTGCCGCCCCTAGACCCCGCTGCCAGGGGCGCTGCCCCCGGACCCCCGTTCGTTGTGGGTCATATAAAGATAGAAATACATTATGAGAAGTGATAGTTAATTGATACGTATACTTGTTATACAGTCAGCCGTGCACAACTGAAGAAAGGGATTACGATTAATGGTGAACGTAACCGTGTTCAGGTGAGTTTCTAGCCCCATTTATGTGTTATGTTTTCGGGGCTGTGTGCATACTCAATATGTTTGTTAATACGCTTATCCTAATAGATAAGTGTATGCCTTATGTGAATAATGTGAAATGTATGAATGATGGCTTGACGGTACGTGAACGATCTTCGGATATTGTACGTACTGTCAGGTTGTAACGCTAAGTATAAGATAAGTATGATATGTATGCTTATGTGTATGAACGTGATAAAGTTAATAAAAGAAGGAAATGACGGTTGCATGGTTGTATGGTTACGAAAAGGGTACCGAGCCCTAATAATACTCGAGGTATGATGTATGGTTGTATGGTAACGAAGAGGGAATCGAACCCTACTAATATTCGAGAATTAGGGAACCGAACCCTACTAATATTCGAGGAAAGAGGGAAACCGAGCCCTAATAATACTCGTGGAAAGAGGGAAACTGAGCCCTAATAATACTCGTGGAAAGAGGGTACCGAGCCCTAATAATACTCGAGGAAGGAGGGTACCGAGCCCTAATAATACTCGAGGAAGGAGGGTACCGAGCCCTAATAATACTAGAGGAAGGAGGGTACCGAGCCCTAATAATACTCGAGGAATGTAGGGCGTAATGCTCTTTATAACGTAAGATATGAAGGTAAGTTAATACAAAAGAAAGAATGAAAGTATGAAAGAATGAATGTATGAAAGTATGAAAGTATGAATGAAAGAATATAAGTTTATGTGTATTGTATAGTGTATGATTAACTAGAACTCACTCAGCGTAGCTGACTTTTAGTATGCATGCAGGTGAGTAGGATGAGGCAGCTCGCTTGAGGAGACACATGGCACTGAACAAGAGTCTGGCATCTGAAGACTTATGATGTTCTAATTTTAATGCTTTAATGTGAAAGACAAAGGATGTTTTGAGACAAGTTATGAATTATGTAATGTTTAATGAAAGTTTTATATTCCGCATAAATGTTTTAATTAACTCTGATATTTAGAACTGTGTTTATGAGTAAATCCAACACGAAAGTAGGGTTACCGGTAACGGGGCCTTACAGTTATCAACCTGATTATATGATAGTTAAGACAAGTGATGATAAAAACTTCATCATTCATTCAAGAGGTATTTGTTTACAAAAAGGAGAATTATACATCTCTTGAGATACATTTTAAGACTTTGACTAGACATGGAACCTTTTAAGGGTTTTGCCGTTCCAGTGTCTTGGGAAGCTTTTTGCCTTCTACGTCGGCCAGCTTATAGGATCCACCCTTGTGAGCTTCAAGGATTGTGTATGGTCCTTCCCACTTTGGGCCAAGTTTTCCTTGGTTTTCTCTCTTGCTGGCCTCGTTGTTTCGGAGTACAAGGTCTCCTGGCTTGAAACGTTCATGTTTCACTCTTGCATTGTAATAAGCTTCCATTTTTTGCTTGTATTAGCCTCTTGTATTGCGGCTTGATCACGAATTTCTTCAAGGAGTTGCAAATTCAACATGGTCTCATTGTTGTTTGATTCGAGGTCCATGTTGAGTGTTCTTTGAGTCACAACTCCGACTTCGGCTGGGATTACAGCTTCCGATCCGAACACTAAGCTGTAAGGTGTTCGTTTGTGGCTTGTTTTTCGGTTGTTCTTATTGCCCATAGAACATTTGGGAGTTCTTCAAGCCAATTTTTATTATGTCTTCCCAGCCTTGCTTTGATACCTTCCACAATGGTTCTGTTTGTTCTTTCGAATTGGCCATTGGATTGTGGGCATGCAACTGAGCTGAACACTTGAGTGATTCTGAATTCTTTGCACCATGTGCTAAAAGGCTTCTCGGCAAATTGCTTCCCATTATCCGTGACCAACACTCCTGGCAACCCATAGCGACAAATGATGCTTTCCCATACAAAGTCGATGACTTGTTTGTCCGTTATCTTTGCAAGTGGTTTGACTTCAGGCCACTTGGTGAAGTAGTCAACAGCTACTAGCAAAAATGATTGCGGATCTCTTTTAGATTGTGATCAATAATCATCAGGATCTGTGGGTTTGAGATTTTGACATCGATGAATCATTTTTAGTTAAAACCATTATGAAGCATATAGATGGTTAGATCTTACATGTTTGGGGTTTTGTTATTCGTTGGAACAGTTTGGTTCCCATAAAAGTAAACATTTGGGATGGCGTATTCCCCATAACCAGGTTGCATTTACGTACCATTTTAGTGAATAGGAGTATTGATGTCCATTCGGTTCTTTGTCCTTTTGTTTCCATTCGATGGAGGATTCGGATCATACCTTTGGTCGTGTGGAGTCGCGACTAGAGTTTTTAACGCCGTTTGTAAGTGCCTAATGTGCCCTCGATACAAGATTTTTGTTGTCTTGGGTATATTGATTTGGCTTGATATGCTTTCGGTTACTAGCAAGAAGATGGAATTAATTCTTGGTATTGTTCTCTCTGCAGGGTGAATCATTTGGCGTGCTCGAAATGAAGTGATTTTTTCAAGTGAAGTTGGAAGAAAATGTTACATCTTCGACTCTATTCTAATTTACTTGTTTTCACAGATTACAAATACAACAACAAAACAACAAACATACCCAGTAAGAGATCCCGTCAATAGCAAAGCTATTTGTAGGGTCCGGGGAGGGTGGGATGTAGGCGAACCGCACCCCTGTCCTAAAGAATAGAGTGGTTGTTTTCGAAGAGACCCCCAACTCCAAAACCATATGTATGAAACCGAAAAACGAAAATACAAGTTCAGCACTAGATCTTTAGGTAGCGGCAAAAGGTTTGAAAATACAATAAATCCCATGTAATATTAAAAATAATAATAATGATAATAGTCATAAATAATAAGAAATAATGTAAGGAAAAGCCTCTAAGATGCATTTCTAACCAAGAACTCTACATTTCTACTAAAAGTCATTAACCTTAATCCTACGTGTCTAAGAACACCTATCTTCTATCCCTAATCATATCCTCAGAGAGGTGCAGGTATACCACATCATGTCTAATCCTCTCACGGATTACAAATAAAAATAAAAAATGCAGTATTAGTTTGATAGACTGGCTAAAAAACTCTCTTCTTGTAATTTGTTATGTAACTGTTCAACTTACCTATGTTAGTTTGTTTTTCTTTTTCTTTTGTTTATATTAAAAGCCGTTCCCAAAAGAAAAGTAAATTAAATGAACAAGTAATAAAGAACCAAGTGAGCTTAACATATTATGGAAGAGAAAGAGAATAATAGAGTTGAGAACATAAAAGATGAGAGGTGGCTGTCACATTTATTTCTATTTTTTTATGTATTACTTTTCTATTTTAACTTGTTTATAATGCATACATATATGTACACGTATGTCTGAAATCGTATTATTCATATCAAGCGCTTTGGTCACCTCCATAAACATCGTATTCCTAAGTTTCTTTCTCATCCATTATACCCATCACACGTGACATCAATTTATAGACTTTTCTTTCTTTATTCAACTATTAATATATTAAAATATATCAAACCTTAAAAGACATATTCTCACGGTACATTGGGGTATTTGAAAAACTAAGAAGGATTTGATTTATGTCAACATTCCGGCTAGTGTTTCAAAAGCCTTGGAGGTTATAAAATCTATAGGTTTTCGTTGAACTAAAAATAGATCTTACATGTATTTTGAGGAAAGATTGATGTAATTTTTATTTGTATGACGGTCGGTTATTTTGGTTTCTATTTTGTTTTCACGAAATTTGTTGTTCCAAAAAATAACTTAGATAAAGCTTTGAACGCAATGTTTATCGATAAGGGAAAAACTCCATAGTTATGTATGTTAATAGTTATGTATTTTATGGTGAAAGATGATATCCTTGGAAGTATCCGCATATCCACTCATGCTTCAAAAACATAGTCAGGACTTCTTGAAAACAAATAAGAGATTATCACTACTCTGCGTTCCGGAGTTTACTTGACAAGAGAAAGGAAAAGAAAACTTTCTTTTCTTTTCCTTTCTTTTCTTCTCCTTTCTCTCTACCTTTTCCTCTCTTTCTAAAATAGAAAGTTTTCTTCTCACTTTTAACAAACCATTTTTTTTTGTTTTTTTCTTTCTCTTTAAAAAAAAAACTAAGGAACGTACTTGCTCTTTTCTTTCCTTTCTCTTCATCATTGAGACTCAGGAACACAATGTTAGTTTGAGGGGTGAACTTTGAACATGCATTTTTTTGTAACTTATTATGATTATGACACCATGTTTGTTAAAATTATCTTAACTTGACTTTCCATATATATATATATATATATATATATATATATATATATATAAAGGGTAGAGATAATGTATGCTAATGCCTTAACGTACGAGAGGTATGCGAGACGCTCAAAGGCAAAAAACAAAGGCAAAAACCTAAAACGCTCAGAAATCGCTCACAGAAACTTAAACGCTCAGCCAAAAACCTAAAACGCTCAGAAAACGCTCAAAAAACGGTATTCGTGAAAAAAGTAAAAAATTGATCAATTAACGATCCAAAACTGTTTTTTTTCGGTGAACCAATGATTAATTGGATATGTATTGACGATTCCGAGATGTTAGGATGTGATTTCATGGATCGATTCGTGAAAAACGGGATTCGCGTACGTTAATGTACGTGAAGGATTAGTGTATTGGATCTTTTCAATATATATATAAGTCCTTATAAAATCACAAATATTAACACACAACTAGGAACATGCAATGTTTTTATAAGGGGGAAATTCCTAAAATAGTCTATTTGAAGAGAGAGATTTTCAAAATAGTCCATGCAAACTTATCTCCAACGTGAGATTTGTTAACCACTCACAATGTGACACGTGTAAAGGTACGTGAAAGTTACTCCCAAATCTGTCTCCGCCGATAGTTTTTTTGCCAAAATCCTTTTCTGAAAAACCATGGTTTTCGAATTAAATTTATCGACCCTGTGAGTTTTTAAAAAAAGACGAAATTCGCGTTTTTATTAAATTTATCTCATCAGACGCATTTCATGTGAATTTCGTCTCCTACGAGAAATTTAAACAAGTTACAAAAAAAAAAACGATACTTTTCCAATAAATTTAGTCTTTTTAGATGATTTTCAAAAAAGTTTATAAAAAACGATAATTTCCCAATAAATTTAATCTCCTAAGATGATTTTCATAAAAGTTTTAAAAATATGGCAAGTGTTAAGAATGTGGTGGGTGGCGGATGATGGCGATGGGTGGTGGTGGTTGATGATGGCGGTGGTGGTGAATGGTGGTGGTGGTGGTGGATGGTGCTGGTGGTGAATGGTGGTGGTGGTGGATGATGGCGGTGGGTGGTGGTGGTTAATGATGGTGGTGGTGGGCGGTGGGTGGTTGTCACACCCTGGCTTAGGGCCTAGGCGTATGACCAATAGTTGGTATCTGTTTTGTAAATACATCAGAGTTGCGGTTTATTTTAGCGGAAGACTTTGGTTATAATAAAATATTCATTTATTTGAAAACTTCTCGGATAATGAATACCCAAGTGTTTGATTTATAAATCATGTTTAACTCTTGTTATAGTGTTTTAATAATTTAAAATTGACCATCTCTACCTTGCGAGCGTCTATCTTCATGAATGACTATAATTTCTTACTACCTATACTAACATATTTCCCTGCAATGAGTTGGAAAATAAGTCAGATATATGTTGGTGAACACGTATGACTCCAAAATGATTTGAATGATATTACAATAAAATTATAGTTTTCTGTACACTCAGTAGAAGTATTTCTACTTCTGGGCTTTGTACCACTACCCTACACACACATACACCAGTGTTCCCGAAGCCATTGTGGCCCCTGAAAGGAGAACTAGTTATGACTGTTAGTCCGCGGCCACTTAGCCTTCGATTATTTAGACTGAACAGTTATGTATGGATCCAGACACATGTGTAATTGGTCTGAGTTGCTTTTATTTTCTATCTTGTATTATAATGTTTTAGAGATCACATAATCTCATGTAAACGTTGACTGACTCGTTAAGACAAACACCCGTTCATCTTATCGAGTATAAATATGTTTTGATTGATTGAAAAGGTTAACGTATTCACCTGTACCGTCGGTGTGCGTTTGAAACCTTGACTGTGAATGATTAACTGATTGATTGACCTATAATAAAATAGGTATATATAAATACCTGGATCGTCTCTTGATCCGGCTATAGACCTTTATTTTATTTTGATGGCTTTAGACCTTGATTGATCATTTGTTTGAATAAAATATTTAGACCCGTAGTCTTTCTGTTTATTTACCAAATTCTATGATGAGTTTCTTCTCCATGAAGAAACATCTATAATCTGTTTCTTCTTCAAAAAGAACATTCATTGACTGCTATTTTTGTGAGTAAATCTTATGTTTCTTAATCATGAAGAAACAATGTTTTAACTATATTCCTTGTATATGAAATACTATGTTTCTTAATCGTGAAGAAACTATATTTGGTTATATCCTTATGAATGAAAAATTCTGTGTTTCTTAATTGTAAAGAAACATTACTATAATCCTTTGTATGTTTAAAGCTTATGTAAACATAATTATGATTAATGTTTGGGCTATACCCCTTACTATGGTCTAAGTCATGTAATATAATAATAAAATAATGACTTAGGCAGAACCCCTACCTTACAATGGTATTCGGAGTTTGTATATGTCTAAGCTTGTACGAGCAGTACTTCTACTCTACGTCGTGTACTATGGTTCAAAATTACAGAACTTCGGAGCTTGGCACGCTTTACGAGGTTCGGCACACAAAACAAGGTGTGCCGTCTTCAGGACTGGTCGGGACGTAATTCGAGAAATGGCACGCTGATCGAGGGCAAAAACCCGAGGTAGAGAGAGTAAATTCTAGAGAGAGAATGAATTTTGGTGTGAGAATGAATGAGCCGTGAGCCCCCCTTTTATAGCTGATTTTGGGTCCCGTCGCGATATGCGATGGTCCCCCATCCCTAGCCGTCGCGTATCGCGGTGCCGTGTATTCTCTGCTGCCATATGTAAGGCCCCGAACCCGGTAGCCCTACTTTAGCATCGGATTTACTCATAAACACAGTTCTACCAATCAGAGTTTATTAAAACTTTTCGCAGAATATAAAACATCAATCATTTGTTAAAAAACATTAAATCTTTTCTTTGATACCAAAACCCAAAACATTATATTTAAACATCTTTACTTCTATCTTCGCATGCCAGCCGTTCAATCCAATCCATGTGCTGTCCTCATGCTAACGCTATACTCAGCTCACCTGCATGCATACTAAAAGTCAGCTACGCTGAGTGAGTTCTAGTTAATCAAGCAACTTATCATACAACCACTACATGCATCATATACGTATCCGAAGACACGTAGTTCACTATCTAACCTGCTCACCTTACCACTTAGCCTTTATTTACACCTACCACTTTGCCACTTTGCCACTTTAATAACGTATAACGTTATGCCACTTTGCCACTTTAATGACGTAGTCACGTATAGGCTTACCCTACCACATACTATTGTCATGCCACTAACACTCTTACTAGACTCTTGCCACTTCTAACACGCTCTACCTCTACTTGTCTACAACACGCTTCATATCATTTACATAATAAGCAAGTCACATCATAGCATTCATACACACTAATAACCACTTGGCAATCACTATCCTTGGCGATACATGCAATATCCGAAGATCGTTCATGTACCGACAAACATTATATAATAGCTACCTCGTATAACATCTATAGCATACACTTACCACTTAAGGTAAGTTTATTCACACTTCACATCGAGTATGCACACAGCCCCGAAAACATAACAAGGAAATGGGGCTAGAAACTCACCTGAATTTGGTTACTTCTTCAGCTACTGGTTATTCCTTCTCGAGCTGTGCACGTCTAACTGTTTAATAATTGAATATCAAATACTACTCTAGCCATTCTCATTACTACTTAATTAGTCTTACGTGTCTAAGCCGATTTTACTTCATTGAATCATTACCCGGTTAGTTAATCGTTACTTGTTAATCCTTTAAGGGCATCTTTCATAAATTATCAAAGTCCAAGGGCTACTATGTAATTATCTCATTCCTTTCTAAGTACAGGGACCATTCTGTCATTATGCTAAACTTCTAGTTTAACTATAACCCTCAACGGACGGGGGTCCGGGGGCAACGCCCCTGGAAGTAGAGTCTAGGGGAGGCAGCTCCTAGCAGGGTCCAAGGGGCAGAGCCCCTGGTTGGGGTCGAGCTGCCAGGTCAGCTTGGAAAAAAATTTATTTCCATTAACTGTCTTATCACATTTTCCACTAGGATTTGAAATTATTATTTATTTCACCATCTCATTCTCTATAACGAATTAAGTGTAATTCGTTATCAGATCACACTCTAATTCGCTATCCAGATCACATTCTGATTCGTTATCCATTCTTAGCTGATTCGTTAATCTAGTTCGTCATCTTCCATAATGAATTGGGCCTTAACGATCAGTCAGTAACGTAACAGTCCCTCTAACGAATCGCCCATCTAATTCGTTATCTTCTCTAACGAACTGTCTATAACGAATCAAGGTTAATTCGTTACCTTTTCCCCTAACAAAACAGACACGAACTAGAGCTAATTCGTTACGCTCCCTCAGGCGAACTAGTTAACGAATCACCTCTGGTCGTTAGTCTTCTGTTAGCGAACTAGGGTTAGGTCAGGGAATGTCAAAACATTCCTTGACATACCTTACCTCGTATTAACTTTTCCGGCGCCGCCGCCGAAAAGCCGCCGGAAAACCGCAGATTCGCCGGAAAAACGTATTCCAACACCGTTTTCACCGTTTTTCTTCCCGTTCGATCCAGATCTGAGCTAGGGTGACCCCTAAGCTCATCTTAGGTTCGGTTTATACCCGATTCCACCGGATCTCATGAATTTAACGGTTTAACGGTGTCGGCTCCTCGTTTCGCAACTAGATCTAACGGTTTTGGACCTCTACAATATCATACTAACATTACCTCGGGTCGGAACTCGGTTCTCGTTCTTCTTCTTCTTCTTGGTTTCGGCTTACAGAGAGTGAGTAAGATGAGAGAGAGAGAGAGAGAGAGAGAGAGAGAGCTAAGTGTGTGTTTTGGTGGTGTATGGAGTATGAGAAATGAATGATAATTGGTGATTTAAGGTTTATATAATTATGGATCATGGGCCTAGGCCCATGGTCCTTCCCTCTTTCCTTCATAACCCAAGTCTATAACCCATATCCATTACCCAACACTAGCTCGACCCATACCAACTCCTACTCTATTTATTTATTTCCCGATAACCCGAGTAAACTTTCCCTCTATTATTAATTAATATAATTAATATTATTTTGGAAATTTCGGGATGTTACACCATACCATAAGATGACACATGGTGCTGAGTCTTTAAGGTCCATCGCGATACGCGATGGCCTTTATTCTATCATCGCGTATCGCGAGGGATTCCTGAATTAAATCTTTCACTTTTGGTCCCTTTTCTTTTGGTAGCTTGTCACTTCTGGGTCTAAATCCCATTGTCCAAAAATACTAAGGCGGCTCGCGGCGACGCGAGCGTGCAAAGTCCAAAGTACGCCATCAAAGTGCCACATTGCGCCTATCGCCTGAGCCCGTGCCCGTGCCCGTGCCCATCGGGTGCTTCGCACCCTCTGCTAGGATCACTGGGTGCAAGCTAGGCATAAACGAATATTACTATGGAATTTGATCTCTTTATAAAGAGCTTCCAAATCTTTACCACTATCCATGTGGGATGGATTCTTAACATTCTTATTTATACCCATGTGGAATGCTTCCAATTTCTTTCATCTTTTCATGTGGGATGAAATTTATTTATTCCATATCCTTAATATGAGATGACTTTATTTATGGGATATTTTATTTCCTTATAGAATGATTTTATTTTCTTTATTTAAATTTTCTCATTATTTATTTTAAAGAATAATTTTGATCCTTCAACTTTACTAAGTTGTCAAATTTGGACCAAACTTTTGGGGATGTTACATCCTCCCCACCTTGGAATGAATTTCGTCCTCGAGATTCGTTGTGAATAATTTCTTGCTTATTGCTTTACTATCATATTCTTTCTAATCTGTTTCTTGAGTTTAACTCAAACTGTTTGAATGGTTGAAATTCCTGATTTATTGTTAACTCGCATCTTTGGATGATGTATTCAGTCAATAGTTCAGAATGTCATAAGTAATTGTAAATTGCTAAGCACAGTGGCCAATTGTGTTTAACTATTTACCTTACCTTGTGTATTCTAAATATTTACTGATGTTAACTAGATTGTATCTTGAATTCAATTTACTGAATCCTTTTAATTTATCCATCTCAATAACTTTCAAGATATCCATTCTTGAATCATGTAATCCTTTACTTCATGATCTTGACGGATTCCTTCCGTTTATCAATTACACCTTCGAACTTTCAAAGTTCGGATGTTCTTATGTCTTAGTTTAATTCCATCTTTTTATTTCATCTTTCTATAGATGATTTGTTAACTATCTCTTTTCCTTTGCACACATGTATTCTTGTGTACATACAATATCTGTATGCTAATATCTTTCTTTATATACATTAGGGATTTGAATACCCTTTTTCTATTACAAAACTTCTCATTTAAACACGAATTTACAAACGGTTTTACAAGAGTTAACTATCTATTTCTTATCCTCTTATTTGCGTTTATTCTTGATTGACAGATGCTCCTTTGTTTTCTTTCTTTCTATAGTTACGTATTCTTTTGTCATTTATTTTATTTTTTTAACACACTTTTAAAATGCCCTTTTCTCCACATTTGAAGCATGCAACTGCTTTACTTCTACAGTCTTCTTCAGAGTGTCCGGTTTTGTTAAAGAATGTACATATTCTTGTTTTGTTTTCGACATTTTCCATAATGTCATTAACCACTATTCTGACAAGTTGGTATTTTGAATTTAAATGGTTTCTCCTTGTTGATCTTCTTCGTTTGTTTGACCATTGCTTTTTTCTTTCTTTCTTACATTATTTTTCTTTTTAACTTTCGTATTTCTTTCCATACTATTGATCAAATATCTAGCCAATTCCATGGCCGAGGAGGTAGTTTGTGGCTTATGGGTTCTTACTATATCTCCTATCTCTTTGGATAACCCAGATATGTATTGAATAACTTTGTTGTATTTTGAGTTGTCTAGATGCAGAGTTGATTGATAATATTCAAGAAATTTGGTATTGTAAACCATGAGATGTGTGGCATCCATCTTGCGGTTCATAAACTTAGTTTGTTTATGATTAATTTCTTGTATGGGGCAAAACTGTTGTACTGCGAGTTCTTTGAATGCTTCCCAATTTATTTTATACAAGGTTTCTCTGCCCTTTCTCATGATTAGATTGTTCCACCATTCTAGAGCTTCACCATTGAATTTTAGAGATGCGTACTGTATCTTTTGAATCTCGGTACATTGACTAATGATGACGATTGACTCGGTCTCTTCAAGCCATCGTAAAGTTGGTATAACACCTTGGTTGCCATAAAATTCCTTTGGTTCATAGGTTTTGAAATTCTTAAAACTACAACCTTGCGTTACTAAATGGTTCTTGGAGTTCTTTCCATCCGTGTTGGAACTATGAAGGTATTTCTTATGATAAGAAGGATTTTGGCATGGATGAGTTCTAACAATATTATTTGAATGTTTAATTTTGTATATCTCTCCTTTTATTGTATCGATAAAAGGGATCATTGTGTCATGATTATCTCTTGCACTTTGACTAAATATTGTTCATGAATCTCATGGCTAGATTCTGTCATGTTCTTGTTGCTTATTTCATTGGAAACTTCATCATTATTTGCTTGAATATTTAGGTTCGTCATTCTGTAAATGGAATTGTATCCGTATGAAAGGAACTTATATACTGATGATATGCTACGTGATATGTGAACTTAATGCTACAAGAAATCTATGAAACGTTTGATAAGTATGTCGTATTCTTAAAGAAATTTCTTTCTAACTTTGCTTCTTTTTATAAGTATGTCGTACTCTTTCTAACGTTTGATACCAAGTGTTTGATTTATAAATCATGTTTAAATCTTGTTATAGTGTTTTAATAATTTAAAATTGAGCCATCTCTACCTTGCGAGCATCCATCTTCATGAATGACTATAATTCCTTGCTACCTGTACTAACATATTTCCCTGCATTGGGTTGGAAATATATGTCAGCTATATGCTGGTGAACACGTATGACTCCAAAATGATTTGAATGACATTACAATACAATTATAGTTTTATGTACACTCAGCAGAAGTATTTCTACTTCTGGGCTTTGTACCACTACCCTACACACACACACCAGTGTTCCCCGAGCCATGGTGGCCACTGAAAGGAGAACTAGTTATGACTGTTAGTCCGCGACCACTTAGCCTTAGATTGTTTATACCAGACAGTTATGTATGGATCCAGACACCTGTGTAATTGGTCTGAGTTGCTTTTATTTTCTATCTTGTATTATAATGTTTTAGAGATCACATAATCTCATGTAAACGTTGACTGACTCGTTAATACAAACACATGTTCATCTTATCGAGTATAAATATGTTTTGATTGATTGAAAAGGTTAACGTATTCACATGTACCGTCGGTGTGCATTTGAAACATTGACCGTGAATGATTGACTGATTGATTGACCTATAATAAAATTGGTATATATAAATACCTGAATCGTCTCTTGATCTGGCTATAGACCTTTAGTCCGTTTTGATAGCTTTAAACCTTGATTGATCATTTGTTTGAATAAAATATTTAGACCCGTAGTCTTTCTGTTTATTTACCAAATTATATGATGAGAATATTCTCCATGAAGAAACAAGAAACATCTATAATCTATCTGTTTCTTCTTCAAGAAGAACATTCATTGACTGCTATTTTTGTATGTAAATCTTATGTTTCTTAATCATGAAGAAACAATGTTTTAACTATATTCCTTGTATATGAAATGCTATGTTTCTAAATCGTGAAGAAACTATATTTGACTATATCCTTATGAATGAAAATTCAGTGTTTCTTAATTGTAAAGAAACCTTACTATAATCCTTTGTATGTTTAAAGCTTATGTAAACATAATTATGATCAATGTTTAGGCTATACCCCTGACTAGGGATGAGCGTGGTACAGTACCCGTATCTGTACCCGTACTTGTACCTGGTTGTACTCATACCAAAAATCAATAAAAACACGTACCAATACTCGTACCAAATTTTTCTGTATGGTATGGGTATAGGTACGGGTATTGGTGAGGGTATTTCGGTACAATACCCGTTTTTGTACCACTTTGCCTTTTTATTTCCAAATTTTCGACGATCTTGAAACCGATACCAGTACGAGTAACAAACAACTTGAATTAGTTCGGGTATCGATACTTGCACATGTACGTGACGGGTACCAAATTAATACATGTACCAAATTGGCCGTCGATTTAATTATAAGATAGTATTGAGGAACCATAATTCGGTTACCGACTTTAAGTGATTTGTTTGTTGGTTCGAGTCTTGGATGTAATATTATTTAATTTTGAAGAAACGTTTGGTACTTGTTCAATAATAATATGGTTGGAATTTTTTTTTATATATTATATGAAGAATCTCAATTAAGTTGGTATCGTCACACCCCTATCTACGGCCTAGGAGTGCGACCCATAAGTTGGTATCGTGTTTGTAAATAATTCAGAGTTGCGTTAAATTGCGGAAGACTTATAAAACTTTAAGGATTGAAAGTGTAATATATATATATATACATTCAAAACTATAAAATAACCGTTTAAAGTTGTTAACAAAAGATTACTTGTTTATGTTTACAAACCACCACATTAAGTTTATATAAAATAATTCCGAGCCATCGGATATCATAGTCATTCCAAGCTCTAACTTTATTCACCTGCGAAATGTAAGAAAATACGTCAGCAACGAATGCTGGTGAACACGCTGACGCAAAATATTTCTTTTTTACTTTATTACCCCTCGAGAGTACGCATGCCTCGGCCCAACGTGGCTTAGGAATAACAAAGTCAAATAACACATTATAAACACGAGCCTCTACTCTAGGTCACCTCAGCAAAAACCGCAGCGTTTGACTTAGTTAAGTACCCGTAAATATACATATCTATAAACGCATTAAGTTTATGGCGACTTCGGCAGTAGCCGGCCAAACCTTAGAAACTTCGGATCTCAGTTGGCGACTTCGGAACCTCCCACTTAGAGATAGCTTCAATCTTAGCGGGATCCACTTGAATACCGTTGACGTTAATGATGTGACCAAGAAATTGCACCTCGTGCAACTAGAACTCGCATTTTGAGAACTTGGCATACAACTTTTTGGTTCTAAGAATTTCAAGCAAAGTACGAAGGTGGACTTCATGATCGGCCTTTGACTTAGAATAAATAAGTATGTCGTCGATGAATACGATAACAAATTTATCTAAGTAAGACTTGCAAATACGGTACATCATATCCATAAACGCAGCCGGAGCATTAGTAAGTCCAAACGGCATAACCGTGAACTCATAATGTCCAAACCTTGTTCGGAAAGCAGTCTTTGGAATGTATTTGGATTGGACTTTAAGTTGGTGATAGCCGGAACGAAGATCGATTTTTGAAAAGAAGCTAGCACCTTGAAGTTGGTCAAAAAGATCATCGATACGAGGGAGTGGATATCGGTTTTTGATTGTGACTTTTTTTAACGCACGATAATCGATACACATTCGCATGGAGCCATCTTTCTTTTTGACGAATAGAATTGGTGCTCCCCAAGGCAACGAACTCGGCCGAATGAAACCTTTTTCAAGAAGCTCATCGAGTTGTTTCTTTAACTCCTTCATCTCGGTTGGCGCTAAGCGGTACGGAGCTTTGGCGATCGGAGCAGTACCGGGAACCAGATCGATCCTAAACTCTACTTCACAATCGGGAGGAATACTAGGGAGTTCATCAGGAAAGATATCAGAATAGTCAGAAAAGATAGGAACGTCTTTGATTTCTTTTGGCTTAGATTCTTCAGTGACGTAGGCCATGAATGCGAGGTATCCTTGATTTAAACATTTGTTAGCCCTAATCATGGAGATTATGCTAACTCGGCCAACGTCTTTTTCCCCTTTAATTCGAATCGTTCGTTTATCAGGGGCTTGAAGTTCAACAGTTTTGCTATTGCAGATTATGCCCTGCATGGTTATCGGATAACCAATCCATACCCAGTACAATATCAAAACCAGCCAAACTCATGGGTAACAAACAAATAGGTAGAATATAACCAGCTAAAAGTATTTTTCCATTTTCAATGGCTTCGGAGATCTTAACGATTTCACCTCTAGCAGCCTCGACGCTTAGAGTTTTATCTAATTTTGTTAATGGTTCGTTTAATAGACTACATAAACTATAATCTATAAAACTCAAATTGGCACCTGAGTCAAATAAAACTCTCGCATAGGTGTCGTTGACTAGAAACGTACCGGTGATGGTTTCTGGCACGTCAACGGCCCTTTTTGTGTTGAGTACGAAGACTCGAGCATTTCCCTTTTTATCCTTGCCACTACCACCCGCACCACCAGCAGCAGGTTTGTTCTTTGGGCACTCGAAACTCAGATGGCCCATCTCCTTGCAATTTTAGCAAGTAATCTTTTTCTTCAAGTAATCAGCATCATCGTGACCTGTGCGATTGCATGATTCACAAACTTTAGAAGGCGGGGCGAAGTTGCATCGTCCCTTGTGATACCTCCTACAAATCTTGCATTGCGTGACGTTTGAATTAAATCGGCTTTGATTCACGCCTTTTCCTTTGAGTCGATTATTCCCTCCGCTCGACCTTCCTTGAGTTGATGTTGTCGTAACCTTCTTATCTTCTTCCTTGTTACGAACCATGCCGCCCATCAAATAACCGGCCATCTCCATCGTAGAGTCAGCGGTTTGAGGTAAGTGTGACCTTACCATATTGCGGATTTCCCGCGGTAATCCCCATATGTATCGTGTGACTTTGCTGGACTCGGCGTTAACCAGCTGGGGAAAAAAGGCGACAATACTCATGGAATTTAGTATTGTACTCTCGGAGGTTTGTCCCAACGACCTTGAGATTGAGAAATTTCATTTGAATCTGGTCGGTCTCGTGCATGGGACAGAACTTTGCCATCAACAAAGCTTTAAACTCTTCCCAACTCAAACCATACATCACATCTCTCCCTTTGCTCATCAACAGAGCATTCCACCACTCCAACACTTCACCCTTGAACATAAGGGCCGAAAACTGAATTTTCTTTACATCGGAACACTTACTAGTAATCACGATTGTTTCCATCTCCTCAAGCCACCTCACAGTTGAAATGGCTCCTTTGTCACCATGGAACTCTTTTGTTCCATAGTACTTGAAGTCTTTAAAAGAACATCCACTGATTTTTAATTTCATGAACTCATGTCTAACCCACCATCGGCGTTAGACTCGTGCACACTCTCTTCAACTTGTGATGGATTAGGACGAGATTTAACAGGTTTAGAATGGTGGACAGATTGAGAATTTCGAGATTGTCTAGAGTGAGATCTATTCAATGATTCTTCCCTAACCGCATCTTTTATCATCTTTTGAATTTTATTCATATATTATTCGGGAATTTCTTCCTCTCGCTCGTTCTCGGGGCCTTTCCCCTTGTCTTTCATTTCTTTTTCTTTACGAACATTTTCATTGTTACTTTGCTCAGACACTTTCTTTTATCTTTTTCAATTTAGTCTGAAAAATTTTTAACAACATTTCTTTCATTAAATACACAGTTTTATTTATTATACAATTATATATATCCCAAGGATATATATATTCTTCATATTACACATACTTATATATATATATATATATATCGTTCCAACGATATATATATAACTTGTCTTATCATTACATTAGAACGTTTCAAACGTTCTTTATTGTACACACATCACATAAAACTATTTTACACATAGTCTCCACATAACACTTCTCCCCACCATCTTCAATCTTTCAAGAAATTCTTCACAACTATCGTTAATTTGTTACACTTGTGAAGAACTCTTTCTCCCATCTTTTTCTTCTTCTTTCCTTCCTCATCTACCTTCCTCCTCCAGTCATCGGTCTCATGTAGAGCGCGATCCAAATGCTCTTCATATGACTGCGGGACCATGTTGGGGTATCCGTATTGCAGAGGTGGGTCGTGGTAACCCAGTGTCACAATCTCGTAATGGTTTCTCGGCTCAGGATACGAAACATAAGTCTGGTCATATGCAAGGTAGAGGTATGTCTTGGCGGCTTGATTTTGCTCACGAATTTCATCGGCTTGTTCTGGAATTGAAGGAATTCTCCCTTGAAATGGCGGGAAGCTTGACGAATCTTGGTTCTTTAGTTGCTCCAGATATTGACATACGGATCTACGGAACCGTAGCTTGGATTTCGGGAAGTGAGTGATCCATTCATTTAGCTTGACATCTCGTTAGGATTCTCAGGATGCTCTTCTTCCGTTTCTTCCTCGAACTCTTCCACAGGGTCCTCATCTTCTTCGGGATCTTCCTCTTCATAGGGATCCTCCTCTTCATCGGGTTCTTCTTCCTCTGGTTCATCCTCCTCTAGTTCATCTTCCTCCATTGGTTGTGCAGTTTCGTTCACCAATGGGGGCATCTTGAAACTTTCGTAGGGCATCATTACCCTCATTTTGGGCTTGCAGGACGGCCCTTCGTTATTGTTGGGTTGCGAGTTGACTTCATTCATGGTGGAGCTTCCAGTAAACCATCGACATGGATCGGAATGGCACTGCATCCAGTCGGAGGATGGGGTTCATGGTTCTTCCTTTATGGGTCGGTTTGAAAGGAAGGCATAGGATGGGTGTGCATTTGGGAAATATCCAGTGGGATAGTTTTGTGGTTCTTGTGATGGTTGATACATCGGTATGGTTGGTGGATGATAGCTTGAATGCCTCGATGGCTCAACACTTGGCTTTGGTGGACTATCGGGTACGTCTATCGGGTAATGCCTACTTCCGGGGTAGTACACCAGTTTGGTCAAATGTGTTCCACATCTTGGTAAAAAGTATGCCTCATAATATCCATCACTCATGTTATCCTCGGGGTAAGGTTTGGCTATACCGGCTTCCTTGGCCTTGCAAATAAAATTCTCCATAAGAGCTTTGAATGACATCTAACAATTTGGTTGGTTTAGAATGTATAGAGGAATAGAAAGGTTACCAACCTATCTTATCCTTAAAACAAATAATCAAATAATTTCCTATACTTGGATCGAAGCTTGGGTATTGTTTTATGATACCCAATTCGCTAAGATCGATGGCTCTAATACCAACCTGTCACACCCCTATCTACGGCCTAGGAGTGCGACCCATAAGTTGGTATCGTGTTTGTAAATAATTTAGAGTTGCGTTAAATTACGGAAGACTTATAAAACTTTAAGGATTGAAAGTGTAATATATATATATATATACATTTAAACGACGGGAACTATAAAATACCCGTTTAAAGTTGTTAACAAAAGATTACTTGTTTATGTTTACAAACCACCACATTAAGTTTATATAAAATAATTCCGAGCCATCTGATATCATAGTACTTCGTCATTCCAAGCTCTAACATTATTCACCTGCGAAATGTAAGAAAATACGTCAGCAACGAATGCTGGCGAACACGCTGACGCAAAATATTTCCTTTTACTTTATTACCCCTCGAGACTACGCCTGCCTCGGCCCAACGTGGCTTAGGAATAACAAAGTCAAATAACACATTATAAACAAGAGCCTCTACTCTAGGCCTGTCACACCCCGACTTAGGGCCTAGGCGTGTGACCGTTGGTACCTGTTTTGTAAATATATCAGAGTTTATGGGTTAATTTTAGCGGAAGACTTTAGGTTGAATATAATATTAATTTACATTGAAAATTTACTTGGGAATTAAATACCCGAGTATTGGTTTACAAAAGATATGTTTTCATATTACAAGGATTTTATATAAAAAACGGAGCCATCTTGCACGCGCTTCTATCTTTATTAAGACTCCAATCCTTGTTAATGCTACTATTGCTTAATTACCTGCAATGGGTTGGAAAAATACGTCAGCTATATGCTGGTGAACACGTATGACTCAATAAAACATTTTGAATGACAATTACAATACAAATGTAGTTTTCTTGACAATCTCAGCGGAAGCATTTCTACTTCCGGTATATGTACCACTGCCCTACACACACAACGGTATTCCCCGAGCCAAACAACCCTAAACTGAGAACTGGTCATGACCATTTAAGCTCGTGGCTTCATTGCCTTTGATTGATTGACTGATTGATTGAGCTTTAACAGTTATGTATGGATCTAGACATATGCGTATTCGGTCTGAGTTGATATTATTCTCTACTTTGTATTATAATGTTTTACAGATTACTCGATCTCATGTAGACATTTGATTGACTCGTTAAGATAAACACCCGTTCGTCTCATGAAGGTGAGTTTGGGATGAATGGGGTTCATACCCGTCCTCCCCTTTTATAGCCGTTTTTGGACCATATCGCGATACGCGATAGGTCCCTTGTGGTCCGTCGCGTATCGCGACACCGCCATTTTACACCGCCTTATGCGGTGATGACACGTGGCCTATCATATTGTGCCACGTGTCGACACGGTTTCAACACGTGTCCGGTGACTCACCAAGCTCATCGCGCTACGCGATGGGTTGATTGTTATCCCGTCGCGTATCGCGATGGGAACAGATTTTCAGAATTTGCACTTTGGTCCCTGTACTTCTTAAGTTAGTATTTTTAAGCTTAAATTAAGAGGGTTAAGGACGTGGTGTTACATTCTCCCCACCTTTTGAATAATCTCGTCCTCGAGATTTATTGGAATAGATTGGGATACTTTTTCTTCATTTCTGACTCGAGTTCCCACGTATACTCGGGTCCTCGTATTGAATCCCATTTGACTTTCACAAGCTTGAGTCGTTTGTGTTTGAGAAATTTGATCATGCTATCTTCTATTTGAATAGG
Organism: Bidens hawaiensis; assembly: GCF_021521415.1. Classification (NCBI taxonomy): domain Eukaryota; kingdom Viridiplantae; phylum Streptophyta; class Magnoliopsida; order Asterales; family Asteraceae; genus Bidens; species Bidens hawaiensis. Next base: position 2,988 of record NW_027493393.1, on the reverse strand, counting down.
TTGTTCCACAAACTTAAGCTTTTCATTGATCTTAACATCTTTCAATGGCATTGCAAGGGTTTCGTCGGCTAAACACTTGCGCATATTAGATACGTGAAAAACGTCATGAATGCCTTTCATTTCATCGGGTAACTCTAGCCGATAAGCAACTGGTCCAATTCTTTCGAGTATCTTGAATGGTCCAACGAATCTTGGACTCAGTTTTCCTTTCTTCCCGAATCTTACTACACCTTTCCAAGGCGACACTTTCAATAAAACTCTATCGCCTTCTTTAAACTTTAATGGCTTGTGACGAACGTCCGCATAGCTCTTTTGTCTATCTCTTGCTGCCTTTAATCGTTCTCGAATTTGTATAACTTGATCAGTGGTTCTTTGAACAATTTCAGGTCCTGACAACTGACTATCACCTGTTTCTGACCAACATACAGGTGTTCTACACTTTCTTCCATACAATGCTTCAAATGGTGCTGCTTGGATACTCGTATGATAACTATTATTGTACGAGAATTCCATCAGTGCAAGATGAGTGTCCCAACTTCCTCCTAAGTTGATAACACAAGCACGAAGCATATCTTCCAGGGTTTGAATTGTTCGCTCACTTTGGCCATCAGTTTGGGGATGATAAGCAGTACTTAGGTTTAATCGAGTCCCCATAGCCTTTTGAAAACTTGACCAATAATTTGAAGTGAAACGACTATCTCTATCAGAAATGATGGATAGTGGCACACCATGTAAGGATACTATGTTTTCGACATATAGATGTGCTAACTTATCCATACTAAACGTTTCTTGAATTGGAATGAAATGGGCAGATTTAGTAAGTCTATCGACAATAACCCAGATCGCATCATTTTGACAAGAAGTTTTTGGTAACTTCATGATGAAATCCATAGTTATCATATCCCATTTCCATATCGGGATTTCGGGTTGTTGTAGTAATCCTAACGGCTTTTGATGTTCAGCTTTCACTTTTGAACACGTCAGGCATTTAGCTACATACAAAGCAATGTCTTTCTCATCCCGATCCACCAATAATCATCTTTTAGATTATGATACATCTTGTCGCTTCCCGGATGCATCATGTACTTTGATTTGTGTGCTTCTTCTAGAATCTTATCTCTTAGACTTCCGACCATTGGTACCCAAATCCTAGTACCAAGTCTAAGGATTTTGTCATTTCCTTTAATCAACTGATCGATTGTACCATTTTCTTTTTCAGCTTTAATATTTCCTTCTTCTAGTGCCAACTTCTGAGCTTCTTTGATCTGACTAGCTAAATCAACTTTAAGTTCTAGTCTGAGAGCTCGAACTCTCTTTGGCTTCTCATGTTCTTTTCTACTTAAGGCGTCAGCCACTACGTTGGCTTTCCCTTCATGATATACGATCTCACAGTCGTAATCATTAAGTGTTTCCATCCAACGCCTTTGTCTCATATTCAATTCCTTCTGATCGAATATATGCCTCAAGCTTTAGTTATCAGTGTATATCATGAATCTTACGCCATTCAAGTAATGTCGCCATAACTTCAAAGCAAAAATTATAGCACCTAATTCAAGATCATGCGTGGTGTAATTCTTTTCATGAGCTTTCAATTGTCTCGAAGCATAAGCAATCACTTTCTTTCCTTGCATCAAAACACTTCCCATTCCCGTGTGCAAAGCATCACAGTAAATGATAAAGTTTTCTAGCCCTTCTGGCAAAGCCAGAATCAGTGCATTAGTTAACTTTTGTTTTAGTGTTTCGAATTCTTCCTCTTGCTTTGGTCCCCATTCAAACTTAACTGCTTTCCTTGTGAGTGAAGTTAATGGGACAACTATTCGAGAGAAATCTTAAATGAATCTTCTATAGTATCCGGCTAAGCCTAGAAACCTTCAAACTTGAGTCGGTGTCTTGGGTTTCTCCCATTTGGTTATAGCCTCAATCTTTGCTGGGTCTACTTGAATACCCTTCTTATTTATAACATGACCAAGAAATTGTACTTCGGACAACCAAAATTCATATTTCGAGAATTTGGCGTATAATTTCTCGTTCCTTAGGGTTTCAAATATGATCTTAAGATGAACTTGATGATCGTCTTTGGATTTTGAATAAACAAGGATGTCATCGATGAAAACAATAACAAACTTGTCTAAATATGGTTTACAAATCCGATTCATCATATCCATAAAAGCTGTCGGAGCATTAGTGAGTCCAAAAGGCATAACGGTGAACTCATAATGTCCGTACCGGGTTCTAAAGGCTGTCTTTGGTATATCTTCTTCTTGCACCTTCAATTGGTGGTAACCCGATCTTAGGTCAATCTTGGAAAAACAACTTGCTCCTTGAAGCTGATCGAACAAGTCGTCGATTCTTGGTAATGGATACTTGTTCTTGATCGTGACCTTGTTCAGTTCTCGGTAATCTATACACATCCTCATCGATCCGTCCTTATTCTTTATGAAAAATATTGGGGCTCCCCACGGTGAAGAACTCGGTCGTATAAATCCTTTCTCCAAAAGTTCATCTAACTGTTTCTTTAGTTCTTTCATTTCCGTTGGTGCTAGACAATAAGGTGATTTGGCAATTGTTGATGTTCTTGGCACGAGGTCGATCTTAAATCCTACTTCTCTATCAGGCGGGGCTCCTGGTAGCACATTAGGAAATACATCTTGAAATTCGGACACAATTGGTACTTCCTCCATCTTCTTTGGTTCTTTGGTTACATAGGCTATGAATGCGAGGCATCCTTTACCTATGCAATGACTTGCTTTGATCTTGGAAATGATTCCTACCTTTCCTCCTTCTTTATCTCCAGTTATACGAATGGTTTTGTTATTGGGTGTTCGAATGTCAATGGCTCTATCGTTACATAGGATACGGGCTTGATTAAATGATAACCAGCCCATACCTAAAACTACATCAAAACCTGCTAATGTCATGAGTAACAATCGGACAGGTATGACGTGATTGGCTAAAGAAATTGTGGCATTATCTAAAGCATCGGTTATT